>NC_046649.1:23939691-24082518 GCF_900324485.2 Mastacembelus armatus | reverse complement strand
CCCTCCTGGGGAGCCGGCTACAGCTCACAGTCAGAGCAAAAGGCGCGTAAAACAGCTAGTGGCTCTGTCAGACGGCAGAAAGCTCCAGCTGTCAAGCGGCGCAGATCGAGATCTAACAGCAGAAGCGCAGTAAAACATATTTTAACAATGTCGCTCATTCACAACCATCCGCGAATGTGTAAAGACTGAGGCTGGATCTGTTCACGGTGCCATGTACACAAACGAGCATCGAAAAATATACATTCATTGAATCCCCCCAGTCTCTGCGATCACGACAACTCGCCTATTGATTTTTTCATCTCATGCAGCGGGGAAGATTACCTGGATCTAAATGATACTCATTTGTATTTACGCGTGAAAATCACAAATCCAGACGGGACAAACATTGGAAACGGTGTAGACGTGGGCTTTGTGAATTATCCAGGATGTACACTGTTTTCGCAGGTGGATGTGATGCTGGGTGACAGGTTAATCACCCAGGCATCAAACACATATCCTTATAGGGGTGTGATTGAATGCTTAATCAATTATGGCCGGGATACCCTGGAATCCCAGTTCAGCACCGCGCTATTTGTCAAGGACACCAGCGGCCACATGAATAATCATACCCTGGACGGTGAAAACAGGGGCTTAGGGGCCAGAGGCCGCTATACAGAAAACAGCAGGATTGTGGAATTAATTGCACCGGTGCATGTGGACCTGTTTTTTCAGGAAAAATTCCTGCTAAACGGACTCGACATTTCCATGAAATTCATAAGGACGAAAGACGAATTCTGTCTGATGGCCGCGCCCAATACGCAATTCTGTGTTAAAATCCTGAGCGCCAGTCTTTTTGTGAAAAAGGTCACACTGTCACCTCAGATAAAACTCGCACACAGCCGTGTGTTACAACACACAAATGCCAAATACAGCGTCGACAGAGTAGCGCTGAAAACACACTCGATTCCTCCCGGAACCCGGGTGTGCTGGCAGGACAATCTATATCTGGGTCAGATTCCTAAATTTGTCATCCTGGGTTTCGTCGACAATGAAGGGTTCACAGGGAGTTTCACCAGAAACCCATTTAATTTTGAACATATGGACCTAGAGTACCTGTACCTCTATGCTGACGGCCAGGCCCACCCCGCTAAGGCGTTTCAGCCCCACTTCCCCCGGGGTCAGTACGTGCGTGAATATTACCAACTAATCCAGACAACCGGACGACATCTTAAAGACAGGGCGCTGTCGATCACGCGGGAAGATTTTGGCCAGGGCTATGCGCTGTTCTGCTTTAACCTGGAGCCTGATGGCGGGAGTGGGGGAAATGTGTCTTTAATCAAAACCGGAAATGTCCGACTGGAAGTGAGATTCAGGACTCCCCTGGCACGCACCGTTAACTTAATCTGTTATGCAGTCTACGATTCAGTTATTGAAGTGTCAAACAGCAGACAGGTGTTGGTGGATTATTATTGAGACAAGAACACTATCGAATTGACTGGTGCTGCTAAAAAGATAATTGGCGACAGAACCTATTTTGTGGGCGTGAAGCCCTGTGACCATCTGACCAGGCTCAAAATAACCAAACGCTCTGCCGCTCTGATTGTAAACACCGATCCTTCAACCTTACCCGGAGAGCACTGGGTGGCCATATATCTGACAAGTGGTCGGCAAGCATATTTTTTTGACAGCTTCGGACACGCCCCAGACAGATTCAATACCCATTTTGGTCGGTTTCTCCTGAAAAACGCCAGCAGAGTGCTTTATTCACGTAGTCAGGTTCAGGCGCCCTTCTCTGTGACCTGTGGGGAGCACTGTCTGTTTTTCTTGAGCCACATCCAGAAAGGCATGAGCTACCGCAAGTTTATTAAAAAATATGGCAGCAACCTGGCTCGCAATGACCAGAGGGTCTCAAGCTTTGTCGCTGGAATTAGACCTGCATCTGTACACAACAAGTTTACATGTGTTCAATGTGTATTTCTGAGATGATGAGGATGATAATAAATGATATTAAAGATAGTGTGTGTGTGTGTAATGAGCCAGTACACTGCATGTTTAAATGTATTCAATGTGTATTTCTGAGATGATAATAAATGATATTGTTGTATATTGATTTGTGGTGTGTTTTTATTTTAACAATGAGATAAAATAAAGACCTTGTACACAGAAATACATTCAAAATGTTAGAAAATTTATTACAGGTCAGAAAATATTTCAAAAACACATACAGTAGGACAACAAATATTTCGTGAATACATTCAACAGGTCAGAAAATTTATTATGGGTCACATTCAACAGGTCAAAAATCATTTCAAAATACATTCAACATGTCAGAAAACATTTCAAAATACATTCACCATATCAGGAATTTATTACAAACACATTCAATATGTCAGATCATCACCATCATTACAAATAACAGGGCAGAAGAGTCAGTATTGAGCCCAGGGCCCAGAGGAATGTTTGTGACGTGCAGCCCTTAGGGGCCTTGGTGATGGTGTGACAGTTCTGCTTTTCTTTACACTGGTGTATGAGGAGCTAGAGTCTAGCTCATCTTTACCTGTCTTATACTCCTGTATGACCCGTCGTGCCAGGGTGTTTGGTACTGCTGATATTGGCACATTCAGATCTGCAAGTGTTTTTAGAAACTGCTCCCAACCGTGAGGAGTCAGAGACCCTGAGACACGATGGAGTGCAGTGACTCTTTTAATTAAATCGTATAAATGTGAGCCTCTGATCGTCTGATTGTTGATTCTAACCTCACCCTGGGCTGTCCATGAAAACACATCTGGTGATCTAGACAGTGCAGACATGATGTGCTCTGTATTTTTTCTCTGTCTCTTGGGAACATGTTTCAACACCTCATCAGCCACCAAATCACGCACCCTGCTCTCATCGCTGGGCGCTCCCACACTCTCATCACCACCATCACTATCTCCTGCAGACCCTTGCACGGGAGGTGGCAGTGACAAAGTCAACACACTCTTTTCACGCTCGCCCTGTCTCACAAGTGCAAGGTACCTCTGTAGAATCGCGGTGTACTTTTTGGCCTTCTCATGCACATCAAGCCCTTGGTCATATAAAACAGCAGTCATCTCCCGGTCAAGGTCATTCTGAGCAGTCTGTCTTATGTTACCGCTGGCATGGTTTTGCTTTAACATCTCCAGCTGTTGATGCGGTACAAGATACATTTTCTAAGCATGCTCCATATCTATCTATCTATTGGCGATGAGGCTGATGATTTCAGGTAAGGCTGCTCCTAACAGCGAGATGAGGAAACCTCCTGACTGATTGATAAGCTTCCTCTTCCTGATGCCTGATAGTTTCCTGTCAGCTACCCGTCTGATCACTTATTTACACTTCTTCAGCTGTGTATACTGCTTGTCGCTCAGAGGAATATTCCCCTTTAACACATTGAGGGCAATCTCACACAGAGCAGTAATAAAGTCCTTGTCACAGCTGTTTATGATGGCCCGGCGTTGCCTCGGTGGTGATTTATAGAGGAGCTCCAACAATGGTAGATTTCTACGCATACGGTGAGACATTGTCACTTACCCCGTCTGGGGATGTACACAACCTGCTGGGTAGAGAGCAGGTTTGTTCTAAGCCTCAGATGGTCAGGTGTCTTTGCTTTATAATCAATTAGTAAGTAGCCGTATGCCGCACTTGTGGCGTCACTGAACGCCTCTAAAAAGTATTTTGTATTACCAGGGTACATCTGACGAGCAATCAGTGACACCTGGTATCTGTCACGAGGGTTTTTGAACAAAACCAGATAATTGGTGTTTAAACTGATAGTGCGGCTGGCTTTACCCTGTATGAACAAATTCTGTACTAGATAGATGCAGCTGAGATTTCTGTGATGCACATATTTCGTGAATACATTCTGCACCTCCAAATTACCGCTGGCATCATTCATCAAATCATCAATAACCAGGAGGTTGTTTTTGTCTGGAGGCAAAAGGGTGTCATCACACAGCGACGCAGGCAGACGGTTGACAAAATTTATGTCAATAATCTTTAGGAGTTGATCGTACGCTGCCTGCCAGCATGAATAGATATAGACAATATTATCAATTCTGTGTGAGATGAGACTCTGCGCATTCTCAATGAGCGTTTTGACAAAGACAGTCTTCCCATTATTGGAGGGGCCGCTTACGATCAGGCTGAAAGGGTGAATTAGACGCCCATCAAATTCCATCTTAGTATCCATAAGGCAATGTTCTGTAGTCAGGCAGGACCCTGCGTTTGTTGTAGACTACACGAACTTTCTTTGAGACACTGACATTCTGCAAATGGAACTTTCTCTTATCACGTCTGATGGTGTCAGTCTCTGTGATGATGTGCTTGTCTGATCGCTGATCAGCCACAAATGATTTAACAAGACCGGCTAGAGACTCCTGGGTCACAACAGATGCATTATTTGAATTCAGAGTCACCCCTTTACATTTCACATGTCTCTTCCCTCTCTGAGTATGATAAGCGTAGCATTTGGGTCCACCTGAGACAAACTCTGTAATAAAATCATCCTCCCCGTCACCACCACCATCACACAGCTCGTCTGTCAAGTCACCTAGGTAAGGGCCTAGACTCGGCATCCACTCGCCTGGTCTAGATGTGAAAACGACAGAGTCATATCACAGTACAGCACACGCTCCTGCAACTTGTCCAACAGATCGTAGAGCATCAGTCTGGCATGGGCAGTTGTCACAGCGCCAATAAACACATTCACATCACTGGCCCTGCCGTCTCGGTCGTCACTATGACGCCACTGAACCATGGCTACTTCATCAGATATGAAGCAAAACTGTCTGACATCAAAATGATCACTAAACATTAGCTCTGTGAATCGCTCAGCCTCAGTGATCAACTCACACGTGCCCATGTTGGTCCTCATGCTGAAACGCCCCCACAATGAGTTTAGCAGAAGCTTGTTACAGCTCCTGACAGCTTTATTGACCGTGATCTTGGCAGGATTTAGTCTTATACCTTCATGGGCTTCGTAGTCCCGGACATACTCCTGCTTTTCCTCCTCTGTCTTGACATTTTTGGGGTACCCAGAGGCCTCCTGTTTACATTTCAAAAAGGTTTTAACATATTCCCGAAATAACGTGTTAGACTTTTTCGGAAAATGCCACACTTCATCAATGTACACAAGGTGGTAGCCCTTCTCAATAGCTTTTTCAAGCTCAAAGGACACCCACGTCCCCGTCAGCTGTCTCTCACAGTCGGTGTGACTGCAGACAGTGTCCTGATTCAGCTCCTCGCAGCACTTGCGACAGAGGGGGAACATGAGCTTGTGATGGGACCTGTATGGCAAAACAGGATGGTACAGGCCTCTAGGGGGCAGAACAGTACACTTGACAAAGCCAAAATAATTTTCAATGCTGTCAAAATTGCCTACAATTATCTCGGGATGGCCAATTGGATAATCTTTCTTAGCCTGCACGGTGGGATACAGGCTCGTGAAATCGTAGTAATGTACTTTTTCTCCCTCTGCACACTCAGTCACATGCAGGAGCTTCATAGCATTTGTCCTCCCGCCAAATAGTGCATCCCTAGGATTCAGGCGCTCAGGCTTCTTGTAGTTTGCAAGAAAGGCCCTGACGTCTGGATCTGTCTGCTTTATCAGATTCCACTCACACTCCCACATCACAACCACACTGACACCATGACGGTCCCGCAGAGCTTCAACTTTGTTGTTAAACTGTGCGTACAGCCCGACATTATTCTCGGCTGCTGATTCTGGGTAGCATTTTATACACCTGTGATAATAGCAGCCTGCAAATTCAAAACATGTGTTTGAGGCATCATCAAATCCGTCAACACAGTAGGACCCAATCTTGTGTTCACCACCTCTCAGAGCATGTCTGATCACCCTCTTTTCAGAATAGGCCACGTATTCGAGCCATTGCACAGACACATCTGAGAAAGCTTTATTACACTCAAGATACATCCCATCATAGGTGAGGGGCAGTGTGTCCTGAGGCAGGAAGAGCTTCTTAAAAACACCCATACAACTTGATGCCAGAGTCGTGAACACAAAAGGGTCAGTCTCGGTACACTGGATGAATGCTGTGCGGTAAATCTTGCGCAACACCGCAACATCATTTCGACAATAATAAGCCAACTCAGCCTGCATTTTAAAAGTGCCATCTTTAACTCCATCATACCACTGCATGAATTTCACCTGCTCACTCTGAGGCATTCTGTCATACCCGTAATGCTCTGGTGTGGGGTAGGGGCCTTCATAAAACTCATTTTCAACAGTGTTGAATTTGTGAGGAAAGTACCCTTTAGCCATTTCTTCAAAGCCTAATGCTGCAGGTGTCTTAGCCAGACTCATAGGCAGAAAGCTGTATGAATCGATCCAGCGCTGGTTGTAGTCCTCGTCGTACATCATAACGATTCGACTACCTTTCATGATGACTAGGGGAGTAATGCATTGTCTCACAAGATACTCGAGCACGACATAACTGTCAAAGCCAGCCGCGTTGTGCGCAATGAGCGTGTACCCTTTGTACTTTTTGCGTCTAAACTGGCTGATAAATGCAGCCACACAACCAACCCCTGTGTAACAAAACGGGTACAGGTCAACCTTTTCATCCATCTCCATGGCGCAGACATAATTTGCTTCATGTCTCCCATCATGGTATCTGGTTTCAAAGTCATACAGGATGTATTTTTCAGGGGGTTCCTCCTCTTCCTCTTTAGGCGGAAGCGGCTGGATATAACACTGATGTACCATCCCCCCTCTAAGAGCACCGCAGTGCCTACACCGCGGGGCTGTACATTTGTGGCTGGGGCTCTGTTTACAGATCCTGTAGATTTTTCCACACTCCTCACAATATTTAACTGTAGCGCAGGGAATCATGTTGTGTTTAGGGTCAGGTAATATGTGATTGTTGAAGCACTGCATTGATTTACAAATGCGCTTGCATTGATCACATTTGATTGTGGGGCCTGATTGCTGTTCACATGTGGTGAAGCATACATTACACCTGTGTAGGCAATTATGCAGTAAGGGTGTCTCATATGTGTTATAGACATACGAGCCGCCAAAAAAACCTTTTGGGTTGGTTATCAGGTAATAGTGCTCAGCATGTAGATAAAGCCACACGGTGCGCGGGTGTGGGGTTCCGTGTGTCTGGAAGCAGATTGGCCGTTTTCTAACAGCACCAGCACCAGCTCCGCCGTGATGAAAAATGATTATCTTTGCATCTATTTCCCTCTCAAATCTAGTGACATCACTAAAACCCACCTGCTGATTGGTGGAAAGACCTACAGATTCCTGTAGTTCTTTAGCTCTGTGTAATATTTCCAGAGCCCCCATTGAGGGATTTTCGGCTCTGATAATACACATACTGAAACATAAATTGTTGTCTGAGGCATCATTATCAGGATCATACAAATGCTTTCCCTTCCTAGCCAGAATTTCACTATAAGGCACCCTCCCCAGCTTGAGCCTTGTACCGCCACCCCTCCCTTCTTGTGCCACACTGACCACAAACTCCAGGTCCCCGTCTGACAATGAATCATCATTGCTCTGGATCGCTTGAGCAACTTCATCAACAAAGGCGTCGACGTCATAGCCATTACTGGTCCTCAAGACCGCCTGCACGTCACTAATCAGGGAGGGCCCCCTCAACACGACATTCAGTACACTACCAGCCCGCGATACTTCAATAGCCCTATCTATAACACCGGTTAGACGTTCCCTAACAAGCGCAGGAATCTGTTCAGGGTGAGTATCTATGTCAATGTCCCTAAAGTGTATGGGTTGTCTCAATTCTAAAGCATCAAATGACGGAATATCCCTGATTGTGATTAAACCAGCGCCATGCTGAAGACCATTAGGACTGGAGGGGATGTTAATAGTAGACCCCTCTGTCAGAGGAGGGTCTGAGATCAGTGAACCAGCCACAGAGGCCTGCTGCCCCTGCAGCTGTCGAGGAGACTCTGAATCAACATCAGCATCAGCGTCACGACCATGAGCAGCACCAGCGACATCATCATCATCATCACATAGCACACAATGATCATATGGAATCGCATCAGGTACTAGGGCCTGCTGTCCCTGCTCGTATGTAGGACTAGTGACATGCATCAGACAAGCAGGCTGTGAAACAGCATTACCAGCATCATCAGATACTTCATCATCATCATCATCATCTGCAATGTCACACACAGCCCTCTGATTGTTTTCTTGCTGAACAATGACTGCAACACCGGGTACATCAGACGTCAGAGCAGGGCGTTTAGCCACGCCGCCCTGTGGAAGAAGGCCAATTCTTCTCTTGAGCTGCACAAACTTTTGGCGTGTGTTTTCAGCCCATCTGTCAAAATCTGTGGTGCTTAATGAGGCATTGAGATATTCTGTCTTTGGTGGCGGATGGATGTTCAACATGTTCATTAACTGTGTGTTTTTGGTACGCATTTCAGCAGCCCAGCGTGAGAATTGATCATGTGTCATTGCCCTCATTGTTGTTGAGCCAATATCAGCACCAGCAGCCCCACCATACAGGTTATCACACCCTGCCATTTCTGTCTAGAGAGGTAGAATACAGAGTTTGTGCGTCTGTTATGCAGTCGGCTAAAACTGGTACAGCATGCGTGACATACGATTCTAGACGCGTGAGTTTTGTGTCATTGTGCTTCACTGCAGCACAGAGATTTGTCAATAGTTCTAACACAGCTTGGTTTACCAGGACCGTGTTGTCAGCACTGGCCGGTGTGCTGGCATCTGTTGTAGCAGCAGCAGCAGCTGCAACAGCAGCAGCAGCAGCAGCAGGTGCTACAGCTGATGCACCACCAGCAGAATCAATATCTAGAGCTGACACACCGCTAATCTCTGAAGCCGCAGAATAACAATCACTGTCTGACTCGCTATCTGATGAAGAACAAGTATCAGAGTCACTAGTGTACCCTGCATCAGCCGACCGCATAAGCATAGAAATCTGTTTGCCTCCCTTCCGGAGTGGTTCAACAGGAGGTGGAGTAGGAGAAGGAACACTCTCAGAGTCAGAGTCACTACTACAGCTATAAGCACCATCAGCTAGCCACTTAAGCATAGAAATTTGCTTCCCACCCTTCCGGACTGGATCAACAGGAGTAACATCAGGCGTATACAACAGCGACCTCTCACGCTCCACCTCGGCGGGTGGTGTGGTGTCCTGACTGTTCAGCAACAAATCATCAAAGTTTATGGTAGGAAAACACACAGCCACATCACCTTGAGATGAAACAACCGCATCCTCCAGCACACCCCGAGTTGAGTCAGATGCTGTGGAATCCTCCTGAAGATGCAGTGGCCAGGCTGTAGCGTCCTCCACCTGTTGTTGCTCCAAAAAGAAAGTGGCGGCTGCAGTCTCAGCGACCCACTCCGATCCCCAAAGTTCACTCTCCTTATCGACCACCGGTGTCGCTGTAACACAAGAATCGGGCTTCTTCTTCTGCTCCTCCTTCTTCTTCTTCTTCTTCTGTGCAGATCTTGCAGGGGCAGCTCTCAGTCTCTTGGCCGGTTGAAAATCATCTAGATATAAAGACAGACAAACCATTTAAAAAGAGCGTTATAAACAACTCGTTTATTTAAACGTGTTGAAATGCATTGTATATCAATCTCATACCCTCACTATCGTAATCCCAGAGCTGTCTGCTTATCACACGCTCACGACACAGCTCGTCCGTCCTCTGCAGCCCCTCCACCGGTCGCTCCGCGACTCTCGAGCGGCTGGGTAGCACAGGGCCGCTGGGGCTTGCTCCTCCGCTCACCGCGCTCTCGACACCCTCTACATTACCAGATAGGATAAAAGATAATCAGCTACACACACACACACACCATTACTATTTTTAATATATAAACCCGGCATCACATACATACTCACCCTGACTGTTTATTTCAGTTAAAATAGCATGCTCTCTGCGTCTCTTTAAAGACAGACGGCCTCTCTGCGGCCCTCCAGGATTTTCTGTGAAGCACACCAACATTTTGTAAAAACCACAACTTTCTGATCCTGCTTTAAAACAGGGATACACGTAAGAATAACTCTCACCTTTATCACGCAGGTATGCTTCGCCACGATCATCCGACTCAGCGATGGTCCCTGTTGAGCGGACCCATATTTCCATTAGATCACCACAGTAAGAGCATCACCCAAGATAAAACATATTATAAAATATATATATAAATGACGGATACATACCTCCAGCAGATGCTGATGATGATTGTGGAGAATCCTCATCCAGCAACGAAATGGATGCGGTACCTGACGGAGTCACGCTATTTTGAAATACAATGTATTCGCTGCAGACGGTCTGATATACACGCTATTGAATCGAGGAACAAACGACGCACGTACCTGACGGAAAGATCATCATGGTTGTTCCCTACAATTCTTGCTAATAAAACAAGCGATAGAAAAGGCCCTCAGGCGCCTTCTGCAGGTATTTAAATACCCGCCACACATGACACAGACCCTCACACCCACCTCGGCATCGCGTCACCACGCCACAACCCACAGACACAGGTATGACCAATAGGAAAATTGCGCCGCCCGGTGGGTGGGGAGCGTGACGACGATTTTATGGTTTATTATCTTTATGACTGTCATAAATAACGGCCATAAAAAGTGACCCCCCTTAATAGCCCCCGCCACATAAACCATTATATACTACTCCTGTCTCTCAGAGAATAGATTTCAAAACAGCACTGCTTGTGTATAAGTCTCTTCATGGCTCAGCACCACATTACATCTCTGACATGTTGGTGCCATATGAACCATCTCGAACTCTGAGAACATCAGGGACAGGCCTTCTGCTCGTGCCCAGAGTCAGGACTAAACAGGGAGAAGCAGCGTTTCAGTTCTACGCAGCTAAAACCTGGAATAGTCTTCCTGATGATGTTAGACAAGTCTCATCTCTGGCAATGTTTAAGTCCAAGCTAAAAACCTTTCCTTTTAGTGTGGCATATAACATATGACAACTGACAGTGATTTATCCAAAGTGATTTATCTGCACTCAGTTTCTTTTAATATTCATTATTAACTTTTTATTATTATTTCTTGCTTATGTATTTTTAATTTGTCTTTTATTTCTGTGAAGCACTTTGAATTACTCTGTGTATGAATTGTGCTATAAAAATAAACTTGCCTTGCCTTGCCTTGCCTATGTGGAGCTGGATTTTAAATAATTAGCATCAATACAAATGTCAGTGTCATTTTCAATGAGTCCTTAGTTTAGCGTGTTAGCATGCTAACACTTGCTAACATGCACATTTCTCCAAAAAACACGTAACAACAAAAGGTGATGTGAATGTCATTGGTGCTGCAGGTATTTGTTGATAAACCAAAGTGTTGGACACATTCAAATGTCGACCTGATGGTGGCGCTGGATGAAAAGTCCGAGGATCAGCAAAGTTATTACGGTTCATCCTGAGGGGAACATGAACGTGTGAAGCAGCTGAAATAGTTGTTGAGATGTTTCAGTCTGGACAATAAAGAGAAGAAAAGCAGAGACAGTCGTGTTGATCTGAACATTAGAGAAACACATGATGGAGCTGAAACATGAAACTGGTTCATAATCTGGACTGGTTCACCTCAGCTGACACATTCAGCTGCACCAGGTTTTTGTTGCACTCTCTCTCACTGTGGGGGGAGATTGGGACTGGATCTATGGCTCTGGAACTAAACTGGTTGTAACAGGTAAGAACAAACTTTTCTTTCCCTTCAGTTGTTTTATTGTGAAGTGTAAAATGTGTTTAAAGTCAGTTTCTGCTGCTTCAGACTTTCCATGTTAGTTTTCCATCATTAGTCCAGAGTTCCTTCTGCAGCCGTTCTTAAATGACAAAGTTCAACAACATGTGAACAGATGTTTAAATGTCAGTGCACACCAGAAGGAATTCTTGATTTCGGCAGGAGCTCAAAGAGTTTTAAGAGTCCAGAAAGTTTTCTATTGGAACTGGGCTGTGGATTCTCATCAGCTGCTGTTTAATGAAGGCTCACACTGTTTTTCAGTGATGGGCAAGACTCTTCATATTCACTCGTTCTTTATAGTTTAAAGGTTTTAAATGTTATTTCACTTTAAAGACAAAATGCATTTTAATATTCTCATGGAAATATGATATTTAAAGAATTACACTTATGACAATATATGTATTTTACATTATTGTAAATCTTCAAAA
The DNA here is from genome assembly GCF_900324485.2 of Mastacembelus armatus. Classification (NCBI taxonomy): domain Eukaryota; kingdom Metazoa; phylum Chordata; class Actinopteri; order Synbranchiformes; family Mastacembelidae; genus Mastacembelus; species Mastacembelus armatus. Next base: position 24,070,364 of record NC_046649.1, on the reverse strand, counting down.
AATACCTGTTTAATATATTGTATAAAATATCACGTTAGTGTAATATAATTACGAGCTTAATATTTAGATGTAACGTATGAAATACATTGTACATGATGACATATAATTATCTCCTTTATTAGCTTTGTATATACGTTTCTACTTCACCATAAAAATATGTTGAAAAAGGTTAATAATGTATAAATTATTAATATAGTCTCACTTTATGGAAGAGTGAATGTGTTTTGTGGAAAATATATTAACAATAATGAGGAAACACATTTGAAACCAGACCAATGAAACTTTATTTGCATGGAGCTTTCAGTTCAATTACTGCAAAACAAAAAAGATGAAACTACAACAAAAACAATAAATTGAAAAAATCAAAAACAAAAAGGAAATTCTAAAAACAATAACTGATCCATCCAGCACCATAGAAAATAAAAATTAAATGTGAATTTCAGACAAGATTTAAAATTCAAATCCACAATAAAACATGATTTAGCAGCCAGGGAGTTTGACAATTTCTGGTGAACGACCACAAAATCATGATCAACCTAATGAGGATGGGACCTCGGGACCTACAAGAGACACTGGCCAGTCGATCTCAGAACCATAACCCAACCTACAAAAGAAGCTTAGAAAAATACTGCGCTGCTGGGACATGTAGAGATTTAAAAACAAATACTTAAAAAAACAAATAAAATTTGAAAGGGAAGCCAACGACCTTAAAAATGAAATAATATGATCACTGCCTTGGACCCCAGTCAAAAGATTGGCAGCTGCGTTTTTAACGAACTAAATCTTGACAGAAAATACCAGTTCACTCCAACTGGATTTTCTCCATCAATACACATTTTTCCAAAAACTGTGACAATTGCTCATGAACAACTTTCTAAATTTTGCCTACAAGTAATAGATGGGAAATAGGTGGAAGGTCAGCCAGTAACTGAGGATCTAAAAGGTTAAAATGATCAGAGCGGGTTTAAATGCTGTGTGGAGACTATTACATTTGCTAAAGGTAGTTATTTTATTGAACATCGGTCTGATAAAGAAAATCCTACCAATTTCTGTAAAACCCTTTAGAGGTTGAATGGTGGTTTTATGTCGTCTCTACCCAATAATCTCTCAACTGACACTGTTCTCATCTCAGATAAGGAACAAACGTGGAGCTTTTATACTTATTTTATCTTATCTAGTGACGTTTTTAATAAACAAGAATCAGGCAAAATTTCTAATGTTGAGCTAAGTCCATTCAGCAGGAAGAAGGATTATTCAAGTCCTTATATATTTTTCTCTGAGGCCACTATCTGTCCAGGAAGTTTTTAATCGTCTGCTTTCAGTTCATTTAAAAAAAAGCCACAGGAGCAGATCAGGTCCATCCTAAGTTTTTACAAACAGCTGCTCCTGTTATCACATTTGCTGTGACGCAGATTTTCTTATTGAAAAACTTCAGTCACTTGGTTTTGACAACGACGTTTGTAAATGGCTCCAGAATGATCTTAGTAAATAAGTCAAGCAATAGTTGCAGATGATGATCTAGAACTTTTTCAATCACTTTTAAATGCTCTTATTTGACCAATGTTCTTGTTTTAGTTATTTTTGTATTTGATAATTTTAATGTTTTATTTCATTTTTATTTTTATGGTCTTGAATTTATTGAAATTCATTTTATTTATGTAAATAGTATATTCTGTGGTTCCTTATCTGTATGAAGCCCTATATTGTGTCTACAGGGCACCATTGCAAAAGCGAAACTAGACTCTCAACTGTTGTCTAAATAAAGGTTAAATATAACTGAAGATATTTTGCAATAGTAACTGTATTGATGAGGACTTTAGTGATCAGAGTCCATGTAGTTTCCAGGATCAGACTGAATGCAGTGCAGTGCTGGAAGCTGCTGTTGACTGTGTGAATGTGTGTCTTTGCTGCTTGTTGCTGCTGTCAAACTTCAGATGAGCAGGTAGTGAAGCCTGTGGTGAGCGTGTACCCAGCAGCATCCAGAGCCCACCTGGAGGGGAAGAGCTCCCTGCTGTGTCTGGCCTCAGCCATGGTTCCTCCTCTGGTCCAGTTCTCCTGGAAAAGACAGAAGGAGAACGGCCAGCTGGAGGAGCTGCCCCCTGCTGGGAGAGAGCAGCTGGAGCTCAGGGAGTCGGGACGCACCGCCGCCATCCTGCTGGTCCATCAGCCAGAGAACAGCACGTATAAATACCTCTGCTACGTGGAGCACGAGGGGGGCAGAGTGGAGGCCCAAACAGAACAAGGTAATGAAGGCTTGGTGACTGTGTTCAGCAGTGATTCAGCTTCATGTGGAGACGCTGTCAAACAGAGCAGAGCAGCAGAGGACTGACATTTGTCACTGCAGCTCCAAACATTTGACTCCTTTTCTGTTTCAGAGGTTCCAGCTCCAGCAGCCTCCTGTCCTCCAGAGAGAGAGCCAGCAGACCTGCCAGCTGTGCAGCAAGCTGACTGTAAGAGCAGCTGCTGCCTCTCTGCATGGACAGCTCCAATGTTGTGCTGCAGTTAGGGCTGCATATCAGTCTGTTGACTTTCTGCTCAGCATTGAAGAACTGACACATATACTAATATAGACGACACTAAACCTGGGCCTTTGAGGCTGCTACAACAACTTTAGGGACTAGATCTCAAAGCTCCACTGATTCATCTTTCTACATTTAGAATGAATCTCATGACTGTGTGTGAAGTCAAAGGGCAGACAGGAGTTTGTTCACTTGGTGTGGAGTTCTTCTGCCCCCAAGTGGCTGCACAAACACAATGTATGAGTCCAGCTGCAAACTTATAATAACCTGTGTCTGTTTGAATCCTTTTCTGTTGCAGTGGTTCCCCTGGATCCTCTGGATCCTCTGGATCCTGTCCAGTCTGAGTGCAGGGTGAAGCTGCTCTGTCTGCTGTACACAGTGCTGATAGTGAAGAGTCTGCTGTACTGCTGTGGACTCTCTCTGCTGATGAGCCTCAGAAACAAGGGACCGTCCACCTGCTGCTCACATGCTGACTGACTGTTTTCTGCTCGCCTTTTCTCACCGTCACATCTCATCCCTTCATCTCATTCATCACTTTCAGCACTTTTCACAAATGTCACTTATATCATGTTGTGTTGCTTTGGACAATGTTTCTCTACATGCACATGTTTGATACAGTCATTGCAAAAATGATTTTGAAGCTTTTCTTTTTTCCTGCTTTTAATTGTGACCTGAACTGAAAGTGAAGCTTAATTATCAGGTGTGTGGCAAATATTTTACTGTTTGTCTTATTTTTGCTGTTATTGTGTTTCTTTTTCATACATTATGCAGAGAGTGGCAGGTTTGTCAAATTCTTTCAGAGTAACATTCTCAATAAACTGAAAAATATCAGTGTCTGTGTTAAATAAACATATTTGTTTTTTGGCTTTAAGTTTGATTTTAGAGGAAGAAAATAGAAATGGATTCAACTGTGTCAGTGAATTCACTTTGTTCAGAAATATTTCTAAAAATATTTTTAATAAAATGCAAAGAACAAAAAAAATGATTAGGAACATGAATCTATGATATATAGTCCAGTAGGTGTGGGTGTTGTCAGAAGGATCCATGTTGTGTTTGTTATTTAGCACATTTACCATATTTTCCAACTGTGTCAGTGTTGATGTCAAACTCTACGCTGACGACACTGTTGTTTACACACATGAATAAAACACCATGGAAAGGTAAATAACATTTTTTTACAGCATCAATTAATTTACACCATATTTCAAATGTATATTAAGTCACATATACAGTATGAGTGATTTCACTTTACAGAGGTGTTTATTTTCATCACAGCAGTTCAACATGAAATGAGCATTTTCACTGTGGCTGATGGCGTCCTGGGGGATCTCCTCCCAGACCTGGATCTAACGCCTATGCTCACTTGTACCGCACAACATACACTGACTGAACTACAGGCCCAGTTCTAGGTTCAGTAGGAGTGGGGGAACAAGTACAAAACCCGACCTGAGAGCTGGCACTTTGAACACATGCTGACACTTTAATAAACAGCAATAAATAACTATACACAGTAACAACAACAATATCAACAATCCTGCAGGTGAGTGATGCTTTTTTCACAGACTTCAGAAATGATTATGCTTCGATTTCTGTCCTGGTTGGACAGTTCAGGTTAACTTCTCTAGATCAGTGTGTGACACAGTGTGTTTTACTAAACTCACCACCAACCTCAATGTGTCTGTGGGGACATGAATGTCTTTTGTATTTCTGCATCTTCGTGACTCAGATTTTTTATTTGCTGTCAGATTCAAATCAAGATGCAGAAACTTTTCCCTGAACAAGTTCAATGAAACAGAAAAGTATGTGGGAAAGAATCATTTAGAAACGACGTGGAAATAATGGACTTTTAATTCTTTAGATTTCCTGCCATGAAATGATCATTTTCACTGTTAAACTCAACAGTTTGTCATTTTTCTTTCTCCTTTAAAACCTCAGACTCAACAGAAAACCACACCACTGAGAGCTGAGCTGGCAATCAGCAGCTGCAGCCTCATCTGTGGGCCCCAAGGGCTGATGGGAGGTCTGAGGACCCGCTAGAAACCACGTGGTCCTTGTCTGATCTCACAGCTCGTCCTTGTTTGGCCTCAGCTGCATCAGAGCGCCACTTCTCCCCAGGTTCACCAGGGGAAACACCACTGCACAAAATGCTTTTCCTCCCAGCTGTTGCTCTGTGCTGTCTGTGTTCAGGTGAGTGTTTCCAGCCAATCAGGAGCCAACAAACTCCACCTGGAACAAACACTGTCACACTGACCTTTATCTGTCTGTTCCTCCACAGCGCTGGTTGTCATGGCAGCAGAGCTGATCCAGGACCAGTTATCTCTGACCAGGAGAGCTGGTCAAACTGTCTCATTCAGCTGTGCAGGAACTCACCAGTGTAGCACTAGTTATGTTTTCTGGTACCAAAAGAAAAAGACAGAAACATTCACACTGATTCTACGTATTCAAAGAAATAATGGTGCCATAGCTAAAGGCTACAACCATCCTCAGGAAGATGATTTCTCAGCTGTGAAGAAAAAGAACAACTGGGAGCTGCAGATTCAGAAAGTTAAACCCTCTCATGCAGCCACCTACTACTGCTCCTGTTGGAAGGATGACTCCCACAGTCAGAAATGATCCCTGCAGCCTGAACAAAAACCAACAGATGTCAAACAGTGTTTGTGACAGGAAGAGAGCAGTAAACCACAGCCCAGGGTCACATGTAATAATAATGATGCTGCTGGATGAAAAGTCAGAGGATCAGCAAAGTTCTTACAGTTCATCAACCAAACACTGAACTTTGTCACGAGAGGCTGCTGTTCATTTCCAGTCTCCACCAGAGAATCACTGTTGGTTTTGTTTTAAAGCTTCACCACCATCTTTCCCTGACATTAACCTGAGTGTTGCTGTAACCATGGCGATGACTCTGTCTAACCTTAACTGTTTATTTTAACCAAACTATGATCTGTCCCTAAATCTAACTCGACATTATTCTAAGTGTTGTCACATCATAACACCCTGAACTGTTCATGAAGATGGACGACACGTCATCACTTCCTGTCACTGTGAAAACCTGAAGCCAAAATATTGTGAACGCAGCAGCTGCCATCTTGTTTTTGTGACACATTTTCCAACCAGATTCTGACCAGTACTGACCAGAGGTGGAGCCATCAGACCGCCAATCACAGCTGTCAATCACCTGAAATCCACCTGTTTTTATAATTTATTGAAAACAAACTGATCATAAAAATGACACTTGTTCACAAATCAGTGTGATAACATCGACCTAAAATGACAGAAATCAGCTTCAGGAAAAATGTGTTTGATTTGAGTTTTTAGTTTGGCTCATGTCCCGTCTGCTAATATGGAGGGGGCGGAGTTTATGGCCTATACTGCAGCTAGCCACCAGGGGGCGATCGACGTCGTAAGTCGTAAGACTTCACCTCTGGGAGCTGTCAGGGCGGCCATCTTTGTTTTGCAGTGTCATATTAGTCAATCATATTAAATTAGTGTTTTATGATTTTACAGTCCTATGGCAAAGTTTGGTTTGGTCACAGAAACAACTTGGCTAGTTCCCTCAGTTCCCTTATTTTATTCCTGGTCAATTCAAGATGGTGCCGCGGATGGCTGCCTCGGTCTGGAGCTCTCCATTTTTTTTGTTATTTTTGTTAGTTTGTCCTGCACTTTCTTTCTCTAACTTGTTAAGTTTCACTCAGGCTGAACTGCTAAGCATTCGGCAGTACTCCCAAGATATTTTTTCCTCTGACGTTTTGTGGAGCGTTTTAGTTGGCGGAGCGGCTGCGCTTCTCAGAAAGCGCAAATGCGGGAAGCGCGCTGGTGCATTGGTGAAACTTTGTCAGCGTAGTCTCAGGACAACGCTGCCCAGCATACTTCTGGCAAATCTCCGCTGTCCACCCAACAAGATGGACGAAATACACCTACTTACCCGGATAAACAAGAACTTTTCAAACTCTGCTGCTCTGTGTTTCACGGAGACCTGGCTTAATGGAGCTTTACCGGACAGCACGCTCCATCTGCCCGGATTCTTACTGATCAGAGCGGACCGGAACTCAGACGCAACGGGGAAATCACGCGGTGGCGGGACATGCTTTTACATCAATGAGAGGTGGTGTACAGATGTAACAGTGTTGAAGAAGATCTGCTGTCCTGACCTGGAAGCGCTTTTCATTAACTGCAAACCCTTCTACTCGTCGCAGGACTTTTCCTTGTGTGTTCTGGTCAGTGTTTACATTCCCCCGCAAGCGCGAGTGTGTGAAGCGCTGCATCAGCTGGCTGAGGAGATCGCAAACACGGAGCAGCAGCACCCGGACTCTGCCAGAGAGGGCAATATTCTGGACCACTGCTACACCACAATAAAGGATGCATATCACGCCGTCCCCAGAGCAGCTTTAGGACTCTCTGACCACTGTCTGGTCCACCTCATACCAACATACAGGCAAAAGCTCAACTCTGCTAAGCCTGTAGTGAGAACTGTCAAGAGATGGACCAGAGAAACCGAGCAGGAGCTACAAGCCTGCTTTGAATGCACTGACTGGAGTGTTTTTGAAGCTGCTGCCACAAACCTGGATGAACTCACAGACTCTGTTACATCTTACATCAGTTTCTGTGATCTGAATGAGTTCTATTGCAGATTTGAATCACCCCCCACCCACTCTAATTGTCTTCCAGAGCAACCTTTAACACCTTTAATACCTTCAACCATTAACCCCTCTCCCCCGCTCCTATACTTCAGACCAGTCGGCTCTTCAGGAAGCAGTAGAGAAGCAAAGCACCAGGACCAGATGGGGTTTCATCAACATGCCTCAGAACCTGTGCTGACCAGCTGGCTCCCATCTTCTCTCTGATCTTCAACAGATCACTGGAGCTGTGTGAAGTCCCTGCATGCTTCAAACGTTCCACCATCATTCCCATCCCCAAGAAGGCAAAAATCACAAGACTCAATGACTACAGACCGGTGGCTTTGACATCTGTGGTCATGAAGTCCTTTGAAAGACTGGTGTAGGCCCACCTGAAGAACATCACTGGACCCTTCCTGGACCCTCTGCAGTTTGCCTACCGATCCAATCGGTCTGTGGATGATGCAGTCAATATGGGGCTGCACTACATCCTGCAACATCTGGACAAACCAGGGACTTATGTAAGGATTCTGTTTGTGGACTTCAGCTCGGCATTCAACACCATCATCCCATCACTCCTCCGGAATAAACTCTCCCAGCTCTCCGTTCCTGACTCTACCTGTCAGTGGATTACAAGCTTCCTGACGGATAGGCAACAGCTAGTGAGGATGGGGAAATTTACTTCTGGCTCCCGCATCACCAGCACCGGCGCCCCCCAGGGGTGTGTTCTCTCCCCACTGCTCTTCTCCCTCTACACAAATGACTGCACCTCCCGTGACTCCTCTGTGAAACTCCTGAAGTTTGCAGATGACACCACTGTCATTGGTCTCATCCAGGACAGTGAAGAGTCTGCATACAGACAGGAGGTGGAGCAGCTGGCTCGCTGGTGCAGTCACAACAACCTGGAGCTAAACACGCTCAAAACAGTGGAGATGGTTGTGGACTTCAGGAGAAATGCTCCGACTATCATGAACAGAACTGTAGCATCAGTGGAGTCATTCAGGTTCCTGGGCACCACCATCTCTCAGGACCTGAAGTGGAGCTTGCACATCGACTCCAACGTGAAAAAGGCCCAGCAGAGGTTGTACTTCCTGCGCCAGCTGAAGAAGTTCAACCTTCCACAGACGCTGCTGACCCAGTTCTACTCAGCGGTCATCGAGGCTGAGTCAAAATCACTCTGGATGCCACCCACCCAAGCCACCACCTCTTCCAGCTCTTACCATCTGGCCGGCGCTTCAGAGCTCCAAACATCAAGACAGCCCGGCACAAAGGAAGCTTCTTCCCTCAGGCCATCCAACTCTTAAACTCATAGCTCTCCACCATTCCCTTCCACCACCTGCACTATGACACTGGGACCTTTTTGCTCTTTGCACACCAATTAGTTCCCCTTACATTCCGTCTTCAGGTTATCTGTGCATTTTTCTTTAGTTTCATGTAGCATTTATGTTTACTGTTTGATCCTTTATAGCATTTGTATTTATGTCTGTTTGCGCTGGAGTACCCCTCCCTGTACCTAAACAAATTCCTTGTGTGTGCGTGCACACACACTTGGCAATAAAGCTCATTCTGATTCTGATTCTGATTCTGATTCTGATTATTGCTGCTCAGTCCTTGTTTGACCTGAAGTCAATGACAGTGAGATTCACCAAAGGATCAAATCTGTAATATTCACCATCAACAACACGACACATTTATTTCATGTTTCTGTTGATGAGGTTTATGTGGAGCTGGACTTTAAATAATTAGCATCAATACAAATTTCAGTGTCGTTTTCAATGAGTTCTTAGTTTAGCGTGTTAGCATGCTAACACTTGCTAACATGCACATTCCTCCTAAAAACACGTAACAACAAAAGGTGATGTGAATGTCATTGGTGCTGCAGGTATTTGTTGATACACCAAAGTGTTGGACACATTCAAATGTCGACCTGATGGTGGCGCTGGATGAAAAGTCCGAGGATCAGCAAAGTTATTACGGTTCATCCTGAGGGGAACATGAACGTGTGAAGCAGCTGAAATAGTTGTTGAGATGTTTCAGTCTGGACAATAAAGAGAAGAAAAGCAGAGACAGTCGTGTTGATCTGAACATTAGAGAAACACATGATGGAGCTGAAACATGAAACTGGTTCATAATCTGGACTGGTTCACCTCAGCTGACACATTCAGCTGCACCAGGTTTTTGTTGCACTCTCTCTCACTGTGGGGGGAGATTGGTACCGCATCTTTGGCTCTGGGACTAAACTGGTTGTAACAGGTAAGAACAAACTTTTCTTTCCCTTCAGTTGTTTTATTGTGAAGTGTAAAATGTGTTTAAAGTCAGTTTCTGCTGCTTCAGACTTTCCATGTTAGTCCAGAGTTCCTTCTGCAGCCGTTCTTGAATGAAAAAGTTCAACAACATGTGAACAGATGTTTAAATGTCAGTGCACACCAGAAGGAATTCTTGATTTCTGCAGGAGCTCAAAGAGTTTTAAGAGTCCAGAAAGTTTTCTATTGGAACTGGGCTGTGGATTCTCTTCAGCTGCTGTTTAATGAAGGCTCACACTGTTTTTCAGTGATGGGCAAGACTCTTCATATTCACTCGTTCTTTATAGTTTAAAGGTTTTAAATGTTATTTCACTTTAAAGACAAAATGCATTTTAATATTCTCATGGAAATATGATATTTAAAGAATTACACTTATGACAATATATGTATTTTACATTATTGTAAATATTCAAAAAATACCTGTTTAATTTATTTTTTTAAAATATTACGTTAGTGTAATATAATGACGAGCTTAATATTTAGATGTAACGTATGAAATACATTGTACATGATGACATATAATTATATCCTTTATTAGCTTTGTATATACGTTTCTACTTCACCATAAAAATGTTGTAAAAGGTTAATAATGTATAAATTATTAATATAGTCTCACTTTATGGAAGAGTGAATGTGTTTTGTAGAAAATATATTAACAATAATGAGGAAACACATTTGAAACCAGACCAATGAAACTTTATTTGCATGGAGCTTTCAGTTCAACTACTGCAAAACAAAAAAGATGAAACTACAACAAAAACAATAAATTGAAAAAATCAAAAACAAAAAGGAAATTCTAAAAACAATAACTGATCCATCCATCACCATAGAAAATAAAATTAAATATGAATTTCAGACAAGATTTAAAATTCAAATCCACAATAAAACATGGTTTAGCAGCCAGGGAGTTTGACAATTTTGGGTGAACGACCACAAAATCATGATCAACCTAATGAGGATCTCAGAACCATAACCCAACCTACAGAAGAAGCTCAGAAAAATACTGCGCTGCTGGGCCATGTAGAGATTTAAAAACAAATACTTAAAAAAACAAATAAAATTTGAAAGGGAAGCCAACGACCTTAAAAATGAAATAATATGATCACTGCCTTGGACCCCAGTCAAAAGATTGGCAGCTGCGTTTTTAAGGAACTAAATCTTGACAGAAAATACCAGTTCACTCCAACTGGATTTTCTCCATCAATACACATTTTTCCAAAAACTGTGACAATTGCTCATGAACAACTTTCTAGGGAAATAGGTGGAAGGTCAGCCAGTAACTGAGGATCTAAAAGGTTAAAATGATCAGAGCGGGTTAAAACGCCTGAGGATCAACACCATAATCCAAAATGCTGATGTTGAATCACTGAACCTGTTGGATGTGAAGCTGAGCAGAGAAAACATATTTCAAACCAAGACAACTTTTATTTTCATGGCGCTTTAACCTTAACTAGTGTTACCAGGTCCATGAAACCAGCCAAAAACCCATAAAACACTTGTAAACTGACTGGACCAGTATCACAGAAAACCTGCCTGAACAAGGCAGCAGGTCCAATATCCAGACAACAACAACATTTGTAGACAAAATGCATCATCGATTATTTTCTGATCATTGTGCATAAGACAAACTCATAAAGCTCATGTCCTTATATGAGACTCAGGTCTCGACTGGCTGTCTCCTACTTCAGAAAGGCTAAAAACTGACTGGACCAAAGTATATTTGACAGCGTTCATTTCTTCACCTACCAGAGCTTGTCTAACTGATCCAGAAAAGTCAACACTAATAGATTTAATATTAACAAATAAACCTCATCAGTTTGTTGGCAGTGGAGGTTTTGCCTTAAATGTGAGTGATCCCTGCCACATGTTTTGTATCAGAGATCCAAGGCAAAAAAAGATTCCAGTGTGTATTATTCTGAAGAGACTTCAGACTTTTGGAAGACCAGGCTTTTCTTTGTGATTTGTATTATAGTGATCTGTCCAGGGTTTGTGCTAGTCCAGATCCAGAATTAGCCCTGAGTGACTTCATAGAAACCTTTAACACCACAGCAAATAAACATGGACCATTTAAGATCCTTAGGATTAGAAGTAGAACTAACCCTTGGTTTACAAATAATGTCTGGGATTTGTTCATGTCCAGAGACAGAGCCGCTCAAACTCACCAACTGACTGGCAGGCCTTTAGACAGCTGAGGAATAACTGTGTGGAGACTATTACATTTGCGAAAGGTAGTTATTTTATTGAACATCATACGCACATAAAGAAAATCCTACCAATTTGTGGAAAACCCTTTAAAGGTTGAATGGTGGTTTTATGTCGTCTCTACCCAATAATCTCTCAACTGACACTGTTCTCATCTCAGATAAGGAACAAACGTGTAAATGGCTCCAGAATGATCTTAGTAAATAAGTCAAGCAATAGTTGCAGATGATGATCTAGAACTTTTTCAATCACTTTTAAATGCTCTTATTTGACCAATGTTCTTGTTTTAGTTTTTTAATTGATCCTTTTGTTTTATTTCATTTCATTTTATTTTTATGGTCTTTTAATTTATTGAAATTCATTTTATTTATGTAAATAGTATATCCTGTGGTTCCTTATCTGTATGAAACCCTATATTGTGTCTACAGGGCACCATTGCAAACCAGAGCTAGACTCTCAACTGTTGTCTAAATAAAGGTTAAATATAACTGAATGTATTTTCCAATAGTAACTGTATTGATGAGGACTTTAGTGATCAGAGTCCATGTAGTTTCCAGGATCAGACTGAATGTAGTGCAGTGCTGGAAGCTGCTGTTGACTGTGGGAATGTGTGTCTGTGCTGCTTGTTGCTGCTGTCAAACTTCAGATGAGCAGGTAGTGAAGCCTGTGGTGAGCGTGTACCCAGCAGCATCCAGAGCCCACCTGGAGGGGAAGAGCTCCCTGCTGTGTCTGGCCTCAGCCATGGTTCCTCCTCTGGTCCGGTTCTCCTGGAAAAGACAGAAGGAGAACGGCCAGCTGGAGGAGCTGCCCCCTGCTGAGAGAGAGCAGCTGGAGCTCAGGCAGTCGGGACGCACCGCCGCCATCCTGCTGGTCCATCAGCCAGAGAACAGCACGTATAAATACCGCTGCTACGTGGAGCACGAGGGGGGCAGAGTGGAGGCCCAAACAGAACAAGGTAATGAAGGCTTGGTGACTGTGTTCAGCAGTGATTCAGCTTCATGTGGAGACGCTGTCAAACACAGCAGAGCAGCAGAGGACTGACATTTGTCACTGCAGCTCCAAACATTTGACTCCTTTTCTGTTTCAGAGGTTCCAGCTCCAGCAGCCTCCTGTCCTCCAGAGAGAGAGCCAGCAGACCTGCCAGCTGTGCAGCAAGCTGACTGTAAGAGCAGCTGCTGCCTCTCTGCATGGACAGCTCCAATGTTGTGCTGCAGTTAGGGCTGCATATCAGTCTGTTGACTTTCTGCTCAGCATTGAAGCACTGACACATATACTAATATAGACGACACTAAACCTGGGCCTTCCAGGCTGCTACAACAACTTTAGGGACTAGATCTCAAAGCTCCACTGATTCATCTTTCTACATTCAGAATGAATCTCATGACTGTGTGTGAAGTCAAAGGGCAGACAGGAGTTTGTTCACTTGGTGTGGAGTTCTTCTGCCCCCAAGTGGCTGCACAAACACAATGTATGAGTCCAGCATCAAACTCATAATAACCTGTCTGTTTGAATCCTTTTCTGTTGCAGTGGTTCCTCTGGATCCTCTGGATCCTGTCCAGTCTGAGTGCAGGGTGAAGCTGCTCTGTCTGCTGTACACAGTGCTGATAGTGAAGAGTCTGCTGTACTGCTGTGGACTCTCTCTGCTGATGAGCCTCAGAAACAAGGGACCGTCCACCTGCTGCTCACATGCTGACTGACTGTTTTCTGCTCACCTTTTCTCACCGTCACATCTCATCCCTTCATCTCATTCATCACTTTCTGCACTTTTCACAACTGTCACTTATATCATGTTGTGTTGCTTTGGACAATGTTTCTCTATATGCACATGTTTGATACAGTCATTGGAGAAATGATTTTGAAGCTTTTCTTCTTTCCTGCTTTTAATTGTGACCTGAACTGAAAATGAAGCTTAATTATCAGGTGTGTGGCAAATATTTTACTGTTTGTCTTATTTTTGCTGTTATTGTGTTTCTTTTTCATACATTATGCAGAGAGTGGCAGGTTTGTCAAATTCTTTCAGTGTAACATTCTCAATAAACTGAAAATCAGTGTCTGTGTTAAATAAACATATTTGTTTTTTGGCTTTAAGTTTGATTTTAGAGGAAGAAAATAGAAATGGATTCAACTGTGTCAGTGAATTCACTTTGTTCAGAAATATTTCTAAAAATATTTTTAATAAAGTGCAAGGAACAAAAAAAATGAATAGGAACATGAATCTGTGATATATAGTCCAGTAGGTGTGGGTGTTGTCAGAAGGATCCATGTTGTGTTTGTTATTTAGCACATTTACCATATTTTACAACTGTGTCAAAGTTGATGTCAAACTCTACGCTGATGACACTGTTGTTTACACACATGAATAAAACACCATGGAAAGGTAAATAACATTTTTATACAGTATCAATTAATTTACACCATATTTCAAATGTATATTAAGTCACATATACAGTATGAGTGATTTACTATCAACTGAAAGTCTGTATAAATTTATATATATACTAGGACGTTATTTACAAGCTGCTTAAAAATTACAGCTGTGAGGAAAAACATTTATACTGAAAATAAAACTTTAGCAGATGTTAAACATGATACGATTGAGTTTAATTTAGAAAATGACCAAGGAAACAAATGACTGACAGGAGGGCCACACACTCCTGTTAGGACCCCAGAGCAAAGGCAGCTGTGGCCCCTGCTCAGCCCCAACACAACTTTACAGAGGTGTTTATTTTCATCACAGCAGTTCAACATGAAATGATCATTTTCACTGTTAAACTGAAGTCTGTCATTTTTCTTTGTCCTTTAAAACCTCAGACTCAACAGAAAACCACACCACTGAGAGCTGAACTGTCAATCAACAGCTGCAACCTCATCTGTGGGCCCCAGGGGCTGATGGGAGGTCTGAGGACCCTCTAGAAACCACGTGGTCCTCGTCTGATCTCACAGCTCGTCCTTGTTTGGCCTCAGCTGCATCAAAGTGCCACTTCTCCCCAGGTTCACCAGAGGAAACACCACTGCACAAAATGCTTTTCCTCCCAGCTGCTGCTCTGTGCTGTCTGTGTTCAGGTGAGTGTTTCCAGCCAATCAGGAGCCAACAAACTCCACCTGTAACAAACACTGTCACACTGACCTTCATCTGTCTGTTTCTCCACAGCGCTGGTTGTCATGGCAGCAGAGCTGATCCAGGACCAGTTATCTCTGACAAGGACAGCTGGTCAAACTGTGTCATTCAGCTGTGCAGGAACTGACCAGTGTGACAATTATGTTTACTGGTTCCAAAAGAAAAAGACAGAAACATTCACACTGATTCTACGTTTTCAAACAAATAACGGTGCCATAGCTAAAAGGTACAACCATCCTCAGGAAGATGATTTCTCAGCTGTGAAGAAACAGAACAGCTGTGAGCTGCAGATTCAGAAAGTTAAACCCTCTCATGCAGCCACCTACTACTGCTCCTGTTGGAAGTCTGGCTCCCACAGTGAGAAATGATCCCTGCAGCCTGAACAAAAACCAACAGATGTCAAACAGTGTTTGTGACAGGAAGAGAGCAATAAACCACAGTCCAGGGTCACATGTTTCACCTCCATCTCAGCCACAGTCATAATGATTCTGTGAAAACTTAGACCAGAGTTTAACCCTGAGCTGAGAGAAACTTTTCAGGTCCAGGGACAGAGATCACTGAAAGTTCCAGTAAGTGACTCTGGGAAACTACCCTGGTCTCTGGCAGCTTTTCTCCAAGAAACTCTGAGTTTCTGTCATGAACTAGGGCGTGGTCAGGAGCAAACTTCAACCAAAAACACAGGAGTGAAGGGAAAGGGGCTTTATTGAACAAAAAACAAGGTTAAAAAAGAACTAACACACAAGGCAGGAGTACACTAGGACATGAAACCTGAACATGAAGACAAGACAGGGACTCAAGGGAAGCAAGGCATGAGGGTCTGGGTCACACACTGAGGGAGACGCACCAGACCAAACAGGCAACAAGAACATGAGAGTCAGCGAGGACAAGGCATGAAGGCCTGGGTCACACACTTAGGGAGACGTACCAGACACATGGACATGAGAAAAAGGGACAAGGCATGAACAAAGGGAACTAACAGGCACAAGGTAACAAAACAAAACCTGAACACTAAAGGAACTAGACAAACACACAAAACATGGTGAGGACACACACAAAAGAAAACCAAAACAACTAAACTTAGCCTTGGGGAAACAAAAGAAAAAACCGTGATCAAAAGGGTCCAAAAACCAAGGAAACAAGCAGGGTAGA
This sequence comes from Mastacembelus armatus, assembly GCF_900324485.2. NCBI lineage: Eukaryota > Metazoa > Chordata > Actinopteri > Synbranchiformes > Mastacembelidae > Mastacembelus > Mastacembelus armatus. The sequence continues at coordinate 24,054,460 of NC_046649.1, read as the reverse complement.
ACGTGGCAACAGAAGTCAGGCAGAAGTCAAGGCGTGGGACGTAGGTAGCAGACGAGGTAAGGCAACAGACAACCTGGCAAAGACACAGTGACTGAACCAAGGTACTTAAAGTGAAGGACAAAACAAGGCACAGGTGAAGACAATAACTAATTAGGTCAACGTAAAGTGAACAGAAAACAACCAAAACTAGATCCTGTCATGATCCTTTTCAAAATAAAATAAACAGGAAGTCCAAAACTGCAGATCATGACAGTTTCTGTGTCTCCTCCTGTCAGTCTGCAGAAACTGTCAGGCCACTTCATGTCCTCGTTCATACGGTTCATATGGACGCTCTGATCGGAGTGCGTTCATTTTCACGTTTGTGTGTTGGGAGAAGCTGATAAAAAGTCCTGATCAGACAGTTGCCAATAACTGATCTCTACGGCCGTGACCGTGTTTACGATCAGTCAGTCAGTGTAAGGACAGAGAACTCCCCTCACAGCTACAGCCTGGATTTATCCTCATGTCAGAATAAAATCTATAGGCTGCACAGTCTTTATCACACTGACACTGTGGGGCCAGGCCTGTTAGAACAACTGTCATGTTCATCACATCTCCTCCTGTCAGATCTCCACATATGATGGAGCATTAGAGCCAGAAGGGAAGATTTGATTTTTCATGTTGACAATAAAGTGGAGACATTGAGAGTAAAAACTAAATATAATGTTCATGTATAAATAACCTGCCAGCCAGCAGGTTAGTTTCACTGAGGAAGTGTTACAGTTCTGCCAGGCTTTTCCCCTGGCAATCATCTCAATCAGTCTCACCTGTCCCCTAGTTACTCACCTGCACCTCGTCCGCACTCCTCCTCCTGTATATATGGACTTCCCCAAACCCTACTCTCTGTCCGATCTCTGTGGCACTCCCTTGGACACACCGTTCCTGGTTTCACATGTATGTTGTGAGTACGAGAATAAATTCCTGAAAATCATGTACCTTGTTCCCGTTTCCCTTGGTGTCCGTCATAGGAAGTGACTGTGGTAACTGACTGAGTTTAAATAATCAGAGTTTCCCTCAACTCAGGGTTCAACTATTCTGAGTCTGCACTGAACCTGCTTTCTGGAATACCCCTGTTTTGTTTGGGGTTTTTGGCTCTAGCCTGAGAAATGTTGACCAATAAAGTTGTCAAACTGAGAGAACATTCATAGCCTGTTCTTTGAGGGACGCTTGATTATTTGTAAAGTGCTTTCCAGCGATACAAGTCACACAAAGGCCAGACTATTAAAAACACCAGGTAAAAAGAAATCAGTGAGGAGCTGTCAGGAAACCACCAGGTGAGGACCCAAGCAAAGACAAAGAACCCAGGAGACGAGACAAGACAGTCTGGGGACGCTGAATTTATTAAAGTCCAGTGAAGGAAACACTGACCAGGACTGAAGACAATAAAGTCCAGGATGGAGGGAAGATCCACGTACAGGTGGAAAAGCAAAACACAACACACTGAACCAACAACTAAAGGCAGAATGATTGAGACTGAAATACTATACAAGACACACTAACAAGACACAGCTGAACCTAATCAATACACTAACGACAAAGGTAAAACAGACAGCGGTCAGGACAGACAGTGACTGCAACCAGCCACCAGGGGGCCATCGACTTACGACTTCACTTCTGGGAGCTGTCAGGGCGGCCATCTTTGTTTTGCAGTGTCATATTAGTCAATCATATTAAATTAGTGTTTTATGATTTTACAGTCCTATGGCAAAGTTTGGTTTGGTCACAGAAACAACTTGGCTAGTTCCCTCAGTTCCCTTATTTTATTGCTGCTCAGTCCTTGTTTGACCTGAAGTCAATGACAGTGAGATTCACCAAAGGATCAAATCTGTAATATTCACCATCAACAACACGACACATTTATTTCATGTTTCTGTTGATGAGGTTTATGTGGAGCTGGATTTTAAATAATTAGCATCAATACAAATGTCAGTGTCGTTTTCAATGAGTTCTTAGTTTAGTGTGTTAGCATGCTAACACTTGCTAACATGCACATTTCTCCTAAAAACACGTAACAACAAAAGGTGATGTGAATGTCACTGGTGCTGCAGGTATTTGTTGATAAACCAAAGTGTTGGACACATTCAAATGTCGACCTGATGGTGGCGCTGGATGAAAAGTCAGAGGATCAGCAAAGTTATTACGGTTCATCCTGAGGGGAACATGAACGTGTGAAGCAGCTGAAATAGTTGTTGAGATGTTTCAGTCTGGACAATAAAGAGAAGAAAAGCAGAGACAGTCGTGTTGATCTGAACATTAGAGAAACACATGATGGAGCTGAAACATGAAACTGGTTCATAATCTGGACTGGTTCACCTCAACTGACACATTCAGCTGCACCAGGTTTTTGTTGCACTCTCTCTCACTGTGGGACTGGATCTTTGGCTCTGGGACTAAACTGGTTGTAACAGGTAAGAACAAACTTTTCTTTCCCTTCAGTTGTTTTATTGTGAAGTGTAAAATGTGTTTAAAGTCAGTTTCTGCTGCTTCAGACTTTCCATGTTAGTTTTCCATCATTAGTCCAGAGTTCCTTCTGCAGCCGTTCTTAAATGACAAAGTTCAACAACATGTGAACAGATGTTTAAATGTCAGTGCACACCAGAAGGAATTCTTGATTTCTGCAGGAGCTCAAAGAGTTTTAAGAGTCCAGAAAGTTTTCTATTGGAACTGGGCTGTGGATTCTCATCAGCTGCTGTTTAATGAAGGCTCACACTGTTTTTATTTTCTCTCTTCTCTCTCCTGAAAGAAATGAAATTCCACATGAATGATTGTGGAGGATTTTCCTGCTCAGTTGACTTTTTGAACAAAATCTGGAATTAATCAAAGTGAATTTCAGTGATGAGCCGGATTCTTCACATTCACTCTCAGTCTTTACAGTATTTAAATGTTATTTTACTATGAAGAAAATTATACTTCAATATAGTCTTGGAATTAACGTCTTTAAAAAATTTACAAATTTTATTATATTATAAATATTTTACATTGTTGTAAATATTGATTTAGTAAGAAAAAATAATCTACAGGAAAAATCAGTATTGTGTATAATAACACGCATATCTGTGTGATGAACATTAAAAGGTTTAGTAATTAATATTATTAATGAACGTAATGTGTATATAATACATTGTGTATTAGTTATACAGTATAACACTCATATATATGATCATATATATGATCTCCGTGGCACTCCCTTGGACACACCGTTCCTGGTTCCTTGTTTCATATGTATGTTGTGAGTACGAGAATAAATTCCTGAAAATCATGTACCTTGTTCCCGTTTCCCTTGGTGTCCGTCATAGAAGATCGGACCAACACCGAACAAACAGACGGAGTAACCCCGGACGCTTTTCCCAGCCCGATTCTCCCCGGTGCTTCCCTCACTCCCTTCCTCCTCGATCTCCACCGCCAGTTATCCCAGCCGAGTCAACGGAGCAAGACCGACTCCTCTCCTGCCTGTTCCTGCTCCTGTCGGGGGGTGTTCGGGAAGCCCGGAGTTATCAGGGGGTCTACGAGCAGTGCCTGCACCTGGCTACGAATGTAGCCGACTCAGCCTGCCGGCTCTCGAGGACGGTGATGGGACGGGCATACTGCCACCTGGCCAAGGTGTTGGTGGTGACCGAGAAGTGCTGTCTACAGAATGCCCCTGTGGAGGAGGTTTGGAAGGTGTGTGAGTCCCTCATCTTATTTCAGTGGTCAGTATCTCGATCCTCTGCCTCCCCAGTACCTTCTCGCCGGTCACCGCCTCCAGCGCCGATTCCCGAGCAGCCGATTCCCGAGCAGCCGTCTCCCGAGCAGCCGTCTCCCGAGCAGCCGTCTCCCGAGCAGCCGACCCCCGAGCAGCCGACCCCCGAGCAGCCGACCCCCGAGCAGCCGACCCCCGAGCAGCCGACCCCCGAGCAGCCGACCCCTGAGGGCCCCGAGCCGCCACAGCGTCAGTCGTCATATTCGTCTCCAGTTCTGCTGCCACTGCTGCCAGTCCCAATCCCTAGGCGCCGCACCTTAGACACATGCGCCGAGGCTCCTTGCCGGCCTATTCCGGCGCCTCGTTGTCATTTACGAGGCGTCCCTATCGTGCGAGGAGCCCCTTCAGTCTCTCCGCCACCGGCGCCCTCAGCCCCTCAGTCTCCAGTCACCCCGAAGAGACCGCCGCCTCTACTACCTGGGCTGCCGTCCCGCCTCTGTTCCCAGAGCTCTCGGACTCGCTTCTGTTCCCAGAGATGCTGGGTCCGTCTCGGTTCCCCGAGCAGCCCTTCTTGGATTCGGTCCTTCCCAATACTCTTCCGGACCCTATCATGCCCGTATTGTTCCCGGTGCCTCCTCAGCAGCCCGAGCCAGAGCCCGAGCCAGAGCCAGAGCTTCCTCAGCAGCCCGAGCTTCCTCAGCAGCCCGAGCCAGAGCCCGAGCTTCCTCAGCAGCCCGAGCCAGAGCTTCCTCAGCAGCCCGAGCCAGAGCCAGAGCCAGAGCTTCCTCAGCAGCCCGAGCCAGAGCCAGAGCCAGAGCTTCCTCAGCAGCCAGAGCCAGAGCCAGAGCTTCCTCAGCAGCCTCCAGACCTCCCAGAGCCGCCGCCGCGACAGCCATCTCAGCTGCAGCCGCAGCCCCCAGGGTCAGTGCCGCAGCCGGGTCCTCTGGTGCCGCCTTTCAGGCCTTTGGCTCCAGAGCCTCTGCAGCAGCCTCAACGGCCGTCTCAGCAGCAGCCTCCCCGGCCGCCAGCTTCCCCTGCATCTCCTCTGCCGCCAGCTTCCCCTGCATCTCCTCTGCCGCCAGGGTCTCCAGCGTCTCCCATGGCTTCAGCAGCTACCGTGCCTCCAGCGTCCCCAGAGTTTCCTCCAGCGTCCCCAGAGTTTCCTCCAGCGTCCCCAGAGTTTCCTCCAGCGTCCCCAGAGTTTCCTCCAGCGTCCCCAGAGTTTCCTCCAGCGTCCCCAGAGTTTCCTCCAGCGTCCCCAGAGTTTCCTCCAGCGTCCCCAGAGTTTCCTCCAGCGTCCCCAGAGTTTCCTCCAGCGTCCCCAGAGTTTCCTCCAGCGTCCCCAGAGTTTTCTGAGGCACCTCCGCCGCAGCTGCATCTACCGCGGTCCCCGGAACCGCTGCCGCCGCAGCGGCAACTGCCTCAGCAGCAGAAGCGGTCCGAGCCCGAGTATCTTCAGTCGCCAGAGCCTCCAGTGTTACCAGAGCTATCTCCAGCATTATCCGAGCCTCTAGAGTTGCCGCCTCTGCAGCTGCCACCGCCGCTGCCGCGGTCCCCGGAACCGCCGCCTCTGCAGCTGCCACCGCCGTTGCCGCGGTCCCCGGAACCTCCGCCTCTGCAGCTGCCACCGCCGTTGCCGCGGTCCCCGGAACCTCCGCCTCTGCAGCTGCCACCGCCGTTGCCGCGGTCTCCGGAACCACCGCCACCATGGCTGCTACCTATCCATTGTCTCCAGTCTCCTCCGTCCCCAGTTACCAGTATCCCGTCTCCTCTGTCCCAAGTTCCCAGGTCCCGGTCTCCAGTCTCCTCTGTCCCCAGTTCCCAGTCTCCAGTCTCCTCTGTCCCCAGTTCCCAGTCTCCAGTCTCCTCTGTCCCCAGTTCCCAGTCTCCAGTCTCCTCTGTCCCCAGTTCCCAGTCTCCAGTCTCCTCTGTCCCCAGTTCCCAGTCTCCAGTCTCCGCTGCCCCTAGTTCCCAGTTCCCAGTCTCCAGTTTCCTCTGTCCCCAGTTCCCTGTTCCCAGTCTCCAGTTTCCTCTGTCCCCAGTTCCCAGTCTCCAGTCTCCGCAGCCCCCAGTTCCCAATTCCCAGTCTCCAGCCTCCTCTATCCAGGTTCTGGTCTCCAGTTTCCTCGGTCCCCAGTTCCGTCTCCAATCTCCTCTGTTCCCAGTCTTCAAGTCTCCTCTGTCCCCAGTTCCCTGTTCCCAGTCTCCAGTCTCTTCTGTTCCCAGTTTCCAGTCTCCTCTGTTCTCAGTTCCTTGTCTCCAGTATCCTCCGTCCCCAGTTCTCAGTTCCCAACCTCCAGTCTCCTCCGTCCCCAGTTACCAGTATCCCGTCTCCTTTGTTCCCAGTTCCCAGGCCCCGGTCTCCAGTTTCCTCAGTCTCCAGTTCCCAGTTCTCAGGCTCCAGTCTCCTCCGTCCACAGTTCCCTGTTCCCGGTCTCCAGTCTTCTCTTTCCCCGGTTCCCAGTCTCCTGTCTCCTCTGTCCTCAGTTCCCAGATCCCAGTCTCCAGTTTCCTCTATCCCCAGTTCCCAGTCTCCAGTTTCCTCTGTCCCTAGTTCCCAGTCTCCAGTCTCCAGTTCCCTCTGTCCCCAGTTCCCAGTTTCCCGTCTCCTCTGTTTCCAGTTTCCTCTGTCTTTGGTCTCTAGGCCCCTCTGGTCCCGGTCGCCAGCTTCCTCTCTCCGCGGTCCCCCGTCCTCGGGAGGGGGGTTCGGCCCCCAGGAGTTGGCCGTGGAGAGGGGGGTACTGTTACAGTTCTGCCAGGCTTTTCCCCTGGCAATCATCTCAATCAGTCTCACCTGTCCCCTAGTTACTCACCTGCACCTCGTCCGCACTCCTCCTCCTGTATATATGGACTTCCCCAAACCCTACTCTCTGTCCGATCTCTGTGGCACTCCCTTGGACACACCGTTCCTGGTTTCACATGTATGTTGTGAGTACGAGAATAAATTCCTGAAAATCATGTACCTTGTTCCCGTTTCCCTTGGTGTCCGTCATAGGAAGTGACTGTGGTAACTGACTGAGTTTAAATAATCAGAGTTTCCCTCAACTCAGGGTTCAACTATTCTGAGTCTGCACTGAACCTGCTTTCTGGAATACCCCTGTTTTGTTTGGGGTTTTTGGCTCTAGCCTGAGAAATGTTGACCAATAAAGTTGTCAAACTGAGAGAACATTCATAGCCTGTTCTTTGAGGGACGCTCGATTATTTGTAAAGTGCTTTCCAGCGATACAAGTCACACAAAGGCCAGACTATTAAAAACACCAGGTAAAAAGAAATCAGTGAGGAGCTGTCAGGAAACCACCAGGTGAGGACCCAAGCAAAGACAAAGAACCCAGGAGACGAGACAAGACAGTCTGGGGACGCTGAATTTATTAAAGTCCAGTGAAGGAAACACTGACCAGGACTGAAGACAATAAAGTCCAGGATGGAGGGAAGATCCACGTACAGGTGGAAAAGCAAAACACAACACACTGAACCAACAACTAAAGGCAGAATGATTGAGACTGAAATACTATACAAGACACACTAACAAGACACAGCTGAACCTAATCAATACACTAACGACAAAGGTAAAACAGACAGCGGTCAGGACAGACAGTGACTGCAACCAGCCACCAGGGGGCCATCGACTTACGACTTCACTTCTGGGAGCTGTCAGGGCGGCCATCTTTGTTTTGCAGTGTCATATTAGTCAATCATATTAAATTAGTGTTTTATGATTTTACAGTCCTATGGCAAAGTTTGGTTTGGTCACAGAAACAACTTGGCTAGTTCCCTCAGTTCCCTTATTTTATTGCTGCTCAGTCCTTGTTTGACCTGAAGTCAATGACAGTGAGATTCACCAAAGGATCAAATCTGTAATATTCACCATCAACAACACGACACATTTATTTCATGTTTCTGTTGATGAGGTTTATGTGGAGCTGGATTTTAAATAATTAGCATCAATACAAATGTCAGTGTCGTTTTCAATGAGTTCTTAGTTTAGTGTGTTAGCATGCTAACACTTGCTAACATGCACATTTCTCCTAAAAACACGTAACAACAAAAGGTGATGTGAATGTCACTGGTGCTGCAGGTATTTGTTGATAAACCAAAGTGTTGGACACATTCAAATGTCGACCTGATGGTGGCGCTGGATGAAAAGTCAGAGGATCAGCAAAGTTATTACGGTTCATCCTGAGGGGAACATGAACGTGTGAAGCAGCTGAAATAGTTGTTGAGATGTTTCAGTCTGGACAATAAAGAGAAGAAAAGCAGAGACAGTCGTGTTGATCTGAACATTAGAGAAACACATGATGGAGCTGAAACATGAAACTGGTTCATAATCTGGACTGGTTCACCTCAACTGACACATTCAGCTGCACCAGGTTTTTGTTGCACTCTCTCTCACTGTGGGACTGGATCTTTGGCTCTGGGACTAAACTGGTTGTAACAGGTAAGAACAAACTTTTCTTTCCCTTCAGTTGTTTTATTGTGAAGTGTAAAATGTGTTTAAAGTCAGTTTCTGCTGCTTCAGACTTTCCATGTTAGTTTTCCATCATTAGTCCAGAGTTCCTTCTGCAGCCGTTCTTAAATGACAAAGTTCAACAACATGTGAACAGATGTTTAAATGTCAGTGCACACCAGAAGGAATTCTTGATTTCTGCAGGAGCTCAAAGAGTTTTAAGAGTCCAGAAAGTTTTCTATTGGAACTGGGCTGTGGATTCTCATCAGCTGCTGTTTAATGAAGGCTCACACTGTTTTTATTTTCTCTCTTCTCTCTCCTGAAAGAAATGAAATTCCACATGAATGATTGTGGAGGATTTTCCTGCTCAGTTGACTTTTTGAACAAAATCTGGAATTAATCAAAGTGAATTTCAGTGATGAGCCGGATTCTTCACATTCACTCTGTCTTTACAGTATTTAAATGTTATTTTACTATGAAGAAAATTATACTTCAATATAGTCTTGGAATTAACGTCTTTAAAAAATTTACAAATTTTATTATATTATAAATATTTTACATTGTTGTAAATATTGATTTAGTAAGAAAAAAAAATCTACAGGAAAAATCAGTATTGTGTATAATAACACACATATCTGTGTGATGAACATTAAAAGGTTTAGTAATTAATATTATTAATGAACGTAATGTGTATATAATACATTGTGTATTAGTTATACAGTATAACACTCATATATATGATTCTGTTTTACAATTTAAATATTTTATAAAACGTTAATCATGTATATCTGATGAATGAACCTCAATTTATGGAAGAGTGAAAATGTGGAAAATATTTTAATAATGAGGAAAAATATTTTAAATCAAGACAAAATTTAATTGTATTGAGCTTTAACTCTAACGACTGTTTCCTGAAGTGCAGAGCAAAAAGGATAAAACTACAAAAATAAAGGATTAAATAAAATGCAAAGGAAATCACAGTATAAAAAACTATATATATATATATACCTGCCTGAACAAAGCAGCAGGTTCAATATCCAAACAACTTGCAGACAAAATATATGTATTTTCTTAATTACATATGTTTTCCAGTTATAACTGTCCAATACAGACTTTCTAACATTTATTGAACTACACCATGACTTTACTATAATGTAGAGTTTATTCAGATTTTAATGATGGTAAAAAACATGAAGTTGAGATTTTATTATATTTAGTACAAAATGGAATTTAGTGTAAATATAAAACATTTTGTAACTGAGGTTTATACAGAGAAATTAAAGCTGTGTAGAAAAGAAAATATAAAAACATGTTGACACTAGTTTAGTCAAACCAAATCTATTGTAGAAAAATGTGTTTGTATTTTTGTTAGGAATAAATTCTTTAATACGACAGTAAACCCTCGAAATTCACAGGGGTTACATTCCTAAAGCATCTGAGAATTGTGAAAAACTGTGAATTTTGGATGTGGTCAAAAAAAAAAAAGCCTATAAATGTCAAAACCCTAAATATGTCCCCAGACATGCTCCCAAAACACTTTAATTTATTTTCAAACTCAGCTTTAATACATTATTAGTAAAAAAGTCAGTGACGGAAATTAGTAAATTACATTGTTCTTAATAATTTTGCTCTAAAATCCATAAAAAATTATATGTTGCCATGAAAAAAGCCATAAAAAACTGGAGGATATTTGTGGTTTCTGCAAACAACTGTTAGTTAGGTTCTAAGGAAAAATCCATGAACGACGGAGACAGTGAACTCTGAACCGCGACTTCACGGGGTCGACTGTATTTATATCAGGAAATATCTGTTCATGCTGTTAATCTTCTGACTGTCAGTGGATTTTAAAAACAGTCAAATATGTGATTTAAACTATTGCAGATATATTGATATAATATTGTGCTGATACATATATTCTCATCTTCTGATATTTAGATGTTAAATAGAAATGGACAGAGTTGAAATATTGCTGCCATCTTTGTCTTTGCTGTTGTTGCTGCTGTCAAACTTCAGATGAGCAGGTAGTGAAGCCTGTGGTGAGTGTGTACCCAGCAGCATCCAGAGCCCACCTGGAGGGGAACAGCTCCCTGCTGTGTCTGGCCTCAGCCATGTTTCCTCCTCTGGTCCGGTTCTCCTGGAAAAGACAGAAGGAGAACGGCCAGCTGGAGGAGCTGCCCTCTGCTGAGGGAGAGCAGCTGGAGCTCAGGGAGTCGGGACGCACCGCCGCCATCCTGCTGGTCCATCAGCCAGAGAACAGCACGTATAAATACCGCTGCTACGTGGAGCACGAGGGGGGCAGAGTGGAGGCCCAAACAGAACAAGGTAATGAAGGCTTGGTGACTGTGTTCAGCAGTGATTCAGCTTCATGTGGAGACGCTGTCAAACAGAGCAGAGCAGCAGAGGACTGACATTTGTCACTGCAGCTCCAAACATTTGACTCCTTTTCTGTTTCAGAGGTTCCAGCTCCAGCAGCCTCCTGTCCTCCAGAGAGAGAGCCAGCAGACCTGCCAGCTGTGCAGCAAGCTGACTGTAAGAGCAGCTGCTGCCTCTCTGCATGGACAGCTCCAATGTTGTGCTGCAGTTAGGGCTGCATATCAGTCTGTTGACTTTCTGCTCAGCATTGAAGCACCGACACATATACTAATATAGACGACACTAAACCTGGGCCTTTGAGGCTGCTATAACAACTTTAGGGACTAGATCTCAAAGCTCCACTGATTCATCTTTCTACATTCAGAATGAATCTAATGACTGTGTGTGAAGTCAAAGGGCAGACAGGAGTTTGTTCACTTGGTGTGGAGTTCTTCTGCCCCCAAGTGGCTGCACAAACACAATGTATGAGTCCAGCATCAAACTCATAATAACCTGTGTCTGTTTGAATCCTTTCTGTTGCAGTGGTTCCTCTGGATCCTCTGGATCCTGTCCAGTCTGAGTGCAGGGTGAAGCTGCTCTGTCTGCTGTACACAGTGCTGATAGTGAAGAGTCTGCTGTACTGCTGTGGACTCTCTCTGCTGATGAGCCTCAGAAACAAGGGACCGTCCACCTGCTGCTCACATGCTGACTGACTGTTTTCTGCTCGCCTTTTCTCACCGTCACATCTCATCCCTTCATCTCATTCATCACTTTCAGCACTTTTCACAAATGTCACTTATATCATGTTGTGTTGCTTTGGACAATGTTTCTCTATATGCACATGTTTGATACAGTCATTGCAAAAATGATTTTGAAGCTTTTCTTCTTTCCTGCTTTTAATTGTGACCTGAACTGAAAATGAAGCTTAATTATCAGGTGTGTGGCAAATATTTTACTGTTTGTCTTATTTTTGCTGTTATTGTGTTTCTTTTTCATACATTATGCAGAGAGTGGCAGGTTTGTCAAACTCTTTCAGTGTAACATTCTCAATAAACTGAAAAATCAGTGTCTGTGTGAAATAAACATATTTGTGTTTTGGCTTTAAGTTTGATTTTAGAGGAAGAAAATAGAAATGGATTCAACTGTGTCAGTGAATTCACTTTGTTCAGAAATATTTCTAAAAATATTTTTAATAAAATGCAAAGAACAAAAAAATTATTGAGAACATGAATCTGTGATATATGGTCCAGTAGATGTGGGTGTTGTCAGAAGGATCCATGTTGTGTTTGTTATTTAGCACATTTACCATATTTTACAACTGTGTCAGTGTTGATGTCAAACTCTACACTGACGACACTGTTGTTTACACACATGAATAAAACACCATGGAAAGGTATCAATTAATTTACACCATATTTCAAATGTATATTAAGTCACATATACAGTATGAGTGATTTACTAGAAACTGAAAGTCTGTTTAAATTTATATATATACTAGGACGTTATTTACAAGCTGCTTAGAAATGACTGCTGTAAAGAAAAACATCATTTATACTGAAAATAAAACTTTAGCAGATGTTAAACATGATACGATTGAGTTTAATTTAGAAAATGACTAAGGACACAAATGACTGACAGGAGGGCCACAGTCTCCTGTTAGGGCCCCAGAGCAAAGGCAGCTGTGGCCCCTGCTCAGCCCCAACACAACTTTACAGAGGTGTTTATTTTCATCACAGCAGTTCAACATGAAATGAGCATTTTCACTGTGGCTGATGGCGTCCTGGGGGATCTCTTCCCAGACCTGGATCTAACACCTATGCTGACTGGCACCCCACTCGTACCGCGCAACATACACTGACTGAACTACAGGCCCAGTTCTAGGTTCAGTAGGAGTGGGGGAACAAGTACAAAACTCGATCTGAGACCAGGCACTTTGAACACATGCTGACACTTTAATAAACAGCAATAAATAACTACACACAGTAACAACAACAATATCAACAATCCTGCAGGTGAGTGATGCTTTTTTCACAGACTTCAGAAATGATTATGCTTCGATATCTGTCCTGGTTGGACAGTTCAGGTTAACTTCTCTAGATCAGTGTGTGACACAGTGTGTGTTACTAAACTCACCACCAACCTCAATGTGTCTGTGGGAACATGAATGTCTTTTGTGTTTCTGCATCTTCGTGACCCAGATTTTTTATTTTCCATCAGATTCAAATCAAGATGCAGAAACTTTTCCCTGAACAAGTTCAATGAAACAGAAAAGTATGTGGGAAAGAATCATTTAGAAAAGACGTGGAAATAATGGACTTTTAATTCTTTAGTTTTCCTGCCATGAAATGATCATTTTCACTGTTAAACTCAACAGTTTGTCATTTTTCTTTCTCCTTTAAAACCTCAGACTCAACAGAAAACCACACCACTGAGAGCTGAGCTGCCAGTCAGCAGCTGCAGCCTCATCTGTGGGCCCCAGGGGCTGATGGGAGTTCTGAGGACCCGCTAGAGACCACGTGGTCCTCGTCTGATCTCACAGCTCGTCCTTGTTTGGCCTCAGCTGCATCAAAGTGCCACTTCTCCCCAGGTTCACCAGAGGAAACACCACTGCACAAAATGCTTTTTCTCCCAGCTGCTGCTCTGTGCTGTCTGTGTTCAGGTGAGTGTTTCCAGCCAATCAGGAGCCAACAAACTCCACCTGGAACAAACACTGTCACACTGACCTTCATCTGTCTGCTTCTCTACAGCGCTGGTTGTCATGGCAGCAGAGCTGATCCAGGACCAGTTATCTCTGACCAGGAGAGCTGGTCAAACTGTCTCATTCAGCTGTGCAGGAACTGACCAGTGTAGCAGTAGTTATGTTTTCTGGTACCAGAAGAAAGAGACAGAAACATTCACAGTGATTCTACGTATTGACAGGTATTCTGGTGACATAGCTAAAGGCTACAACCATCCTCAGAAAGATGATTTCGCAGCTGTGAATAAACAGAACGGCTGTGAGCTGCAGATTCAGAAAGTTAAACCCTCTCATGCAGCCACCTACTACTGCTCCTGTTTGAAGTCTGGCTCCCACAGTGAGAAATGATCCCTGCAGCCTGAACAAAAACCAACAGATGTCAAACAGTGTTTGTGACAGGAAGAGAGCAGTAAACCACAGCCCAGGGTCACATGCCTGGGCTGTGAACAAAATATTGTGAACGCAGCAGCTGCCATCTTGTTTTTGTGACACATTTTCCAACCAGATTCTGACCAGTACTGACCAGAGGTGGAGCCATCAGACCGCCAATCACAGCTGTCAATCACCTGAAATCCACCTGTTGTTATAATTTATTGAAAACAAACTGATCAGAAAAATGACACTTGTTCACAAATCAGTGTGATAACATCGACCTAATATGACAGAAATCAGCTTTAGGAAAAATGTGTTTGATTTGCACTTTGAGTTTTTAGTTTGGCTCATGTCCCGTCTGCTAAAATGGAGGGGGCGGGGTTTATGGCCTATACTGCAACCAGCCACCAGGTCGATCGACTTACAGGGACGTCACCTCTGGGAGCTGTCAGGGCGGCCATCTTTGTTTCCAGTCTCTTCATTAAACCAAGTCCAGTAAACTAAACGACCACATCACTGGTTGGTCTCTAATGTTTCCTGAATAAAGTCCGACAGCAGCAGGAGCCCGTTCTCATTCCCAGAGTCCAACACTGACGCTTCATCAACTTTACTGCTCAGAAAAATGAAGGGAACACTTCAATGAAATGGTGGCTCCACATCAACAAACTACTCATGGTGAAAATCTTTACTAGTGTATGTTGTATAATTAGTTCAGAACAAAACGACATAACAACAGAGGCTGTTTTCAAAATCTCACTGAAGATCCAACTTGTGTCAGTTTCATCACAGAAACTCATAATGTGACTAAGTGTGGATGCACTCCCAACAACATTTGGACATGCTCCTGATGGGTCGGCTCATGGTGTCCCGGGGGATCTCCTCCCAGACCTGGATCTATATATACCAACTCAAGATGGCGCCGCGGACGGCTCCCTCGGTCTGGAGCTCTCCAGTTACTTTGTTATTTTTGTTAGTTTGTCCTGTACTTTGTTTCTGTAACTTATTAAGTTTCACTCGGACTGAACTGCTAAGCCTTCGGCAGCACTGCCAAGATATTTTCCTCCAAATTTTGTACACTCGGACGTTTTGTGGAGCGTTTAAGTGGCGGAGCGGCTGCGCTTCCCAGAAAACGAAAACGCGCTGGTGCGCTGGTGAAACTTCGTCAGCGCGGCCTCAGGACAGCGCTGCCCAGCATACATCTGGCGAACCTCCGCTCTCTACCCAACAAGATGGACGAAATACATCTGCTTACCCGGATAAACAAGGACTTTTCGAACTCTGCTGCTCTGTGTTTCACGGAGACCTGGCTTAATGGAGCCATACCGGACAGCGCGCTCCATCTGCCCGGATTCCAGCTGATCAGAGCGGACCGCAACTCAGACGCAACGGGGAAATCGCGCCGTGGTGGGACATGCTTTTACATCAATGAGAGGTGGTGTACAGATGTAACAGTGTTGAAGAAGATCTGCTGTCCTGACCTGGAAGCGCTTTTCATTAACTGTAAACCTTTCTACTCGCCGCGGGACTTTTTTCTCGTGCGTTCTGGTCAGTGTTTACATTCCTGCATCAGCTGGCTGAGGAGATCGCAAACACGGAGCAGCAGCACCCGGACTCTGTCTTTATCATCCTCGGAGATTTTAATAAAGCACACTTGAGCCACGAACTGTCCAAATTCAAGCAGCACATCAAGTGCCCCACCAGAGAGGGGAATATTCTGGACCACTGCTACACCACCATAAAGGATGTATATCACGCCGTCCCCAGAGCAGCTTTAGGACTCTCTGACCACTGTCTGGTCCACCTCATACCAACATACAGGCAAAAGCTCAAATCTGCAAAGCCTGTAGTGAGAACTGTCAAGAGATGGACCAGAGAAACCGAGCAGGAGCTACAAGCCTGCTTTGAATGCACTGACTGGAGTGTTTTTGAAGCTGCTGCCACAAACCTGGATGAACTCACAGACTCTGTTACATCTTACATCAGTTTCTGTGAGGACATGTGCATTCCCACCCGGACCTTCTTAACATACGACAACGACAAACCATGGTTCTCTGGAAAACTCAGACAGCTTCGTCAAGCCAAAGGAGATACCTACAGAAGTGGAGATGTGTCTTGTACAATCAGGCCAGGAACACACTGAATAAGGAGATCAGAGCAGCTAAGAGACTCCAAAAAGCTGGAAAACCAGTTTACAGCTAACGACTGAGGACAATAACCAACTATAGGACTCCATCCCCCTCCTCAATAGGCAATCAAACGCTGGTGAACGATCTGAACGAGTTTTATTGCAGATTTGAATCACCCCCCACCCGCTCTGATTGTCCTCCAGAGCAACCTTTAACACCATTAACACCTCTAACCATTAACCCCCTCTCCCCCGCTCCTATACTTCAGACCAGTGTGGACGATGTGTGTCAGCTCTTCAGGAAGCAGAAGAGAAGGAAAGCACCAGGACCAGATGGGGTTTCATCAACATGCCTCAGAACCTGTGCTGACCAGCTGGCTCCCATCTTCTCTCTGATCTTCAACAGATCACTGGAGCTGTGTGAAGTCCCTGCATGCTTCAAACGCTCCACCATCATTCCCATCCCCAAGAAGCCAGAAATCACAGGACTCAATGACTACAGACCAGTGGCTCTGACATCTGTGGTCATGAAGTCCTTTGAAAGACTGGTGTTGGCCCACCTGAAGAACATCACTGGACCCTCCCTGGACCCTCTGCAGTTTGCCTACCGATCCAATCGGTCCATGGACGATGCAGTCAAATATGGGGTTGCACTACATCCTGCAACATCTGGACAAACCAGGGACTTATGTAAGGATTCTGTTTGTGGACTTCAGCTCGGTGTTCAACACCATCATCCCATCACTCCTCCAGATTAAACTCTCCCTCAGGCCATCCAACTCTTAAACTCATAGCTCTCCACCATTCCCTCCTACCACCTGCACTATGTCACTGGCACCTTCTTGCTCTTTGCACACCAATTAGTTCCCCTTACATTCTGTCTTCAGGTTATCTGTGCATTTTTCTTTAGTTTTATGTAGCATTTGTTTCTGTAGCATTTATGTTTACTGTTTGATCCTTTGTAGCATTTGTATTTATGTCTGTTTGCGCTGGAGTACCCCTCCCTGTACCTAAACAAATTCCTTGTGTGTGTGTGCACACACTTGGCAATAAAGCTCAATCTGATTCTGATTCTGATCTAACACCTATGCTGACTTGTACCCCACTTGTACCGCGCAACATACACTGACTGAACTACAGGCCCAGTTCTAGGTTCAGTAGGAGTGGGGGAACAAGTACAAAACCCGATCTGAGACCAGGCACTTTGAACACATGCTGACACTTTAATAAACAGCAATAAATAACTATACACAGTAACAACAACAATATCAACAATCCTGCAGGTGAGTGATGCTTTTTTCACAGACTTCAGAAATGATTATGCTTCGATATCTGTCCTGGTTGGACAGTTCAGGTTAACTTCTCTAGATCAGTGTGTGACACAGTGTGTTTTACTAAACTCACCACCAACCTCAATGTGTCTGTGGGGACATGAATGTCTTTTGTATTTCTGCATCTTCGTGGCCCAGATTTTTTATTTGCCATCAGATTCAAATCAAGATGCAGAAACTTTTCCCTGAACAAGTTCAATGAAACAGAAAAGTATGTGGGAAAGAATCATTTAGAAAAGACGTGGAAATAATGGACTTTTAATTCTTTAGTTTTCCTGCCATGAAATGATCATTTTCACTGTTAAACTCAACAGTTTGTCATTTTTCTTTCTCCTTTAAAACCTCAGACTCAACAGAAAACCACACCACTGAGAGCTGAGCTGTCAATCAACAGCTGCAGCCTCATCTGTGAGCCCCAGGGGCTGATGGGAGTTCTGAGGACCCGCTAGAGACCACGTGGTCCTCGTCTGATCTCACAGCTCGTCCTTGTTTGGCCTCAGCTGCATCAAAGTGCCACTTCTCCCCAGGTTCACCAGAGGAAACACCACTGCACAAAATGCTTTTCCTCCCAGCTGCTGCTCTGTGCTGTCTGTGTTCAGGTGAGTGTTTCCAGCCAATCAGGAGCCAACAAACTCCACCTGTAACAAACACTGTCACACTGACCTTCATCTGTCTGTTTCTCTACAGCGCTGGTTGTCATGGCAGCAGAGCTGATCCAGGACCAGTTATCTCTGACCAGGAGAGCTGGTCAAACTGTCTCATTCAGCTGTGCAGGAACTGACCAGTGTGACAATAGTTATGTTTACTGGTACCAGAAGAAAGACACAGAAACATTTACAGTGATTTTACGTTTTGATAAAAGTAATCGTCAAATTTATTCAGGCTACAACCATCCTCAGAAAGATGATTTCTCAGCTGTGAAGAAACAGAACGGCTGTGAGCTGCAGATTCAGAAAGTTAAACCCTCTCATGCAGCCACCTACTACTGCTCCTGTGTGAAGTCTGACTCCCACAGTGAGAAATGATCCCTGCAGCCTGAACAAAAACCAACAGATGTCAAACAGTGTTTGTGACAGGAAGAGAGCAGTAAACCACAGCCCAGGGTCACATGTTTCACCTCCATCTCAGCCACAGTCATAATGATTCTGATGACAAAATATCATCTTCCTTTTAAACTCATCTTTACTTAATACAATTAAAATAATCAACATGCAGAACTACAACTGATCCAATATGATGAAACTGATGTTTCATGAGTGTCTGAACTTCAGGACAATGTCTGAGGTTTATTGTCCATATTCCAAGACCAACTGAAAACACTGCAGCACCTGGTTTGAATCATTTAGCAGATTTTAATAAATGTTAACAAGTCATTGTCATGAACACAACAATGTGTTGGGGTCTTCCAGAAAGCAGGTTTAGTGAGAACTTAGACCAGAGTTTAACCCTGAGCTGAGGGAAACTTTTCTGGTCCAGGAACAGAGATCACTGAAAGTCCCAGTAAGTGACTCTGGGAAACTAACCTGCTCTCTGGCAGCTTTTCTCCAAGAAACTCTGAGTTTCTGTGTCTCCTCCTGTCAGTCTGCAGAAACTGTCAGGCCACTTCATGTCCTCGTTCATACGGTTCATATGGACGCTCTGATCAGAGTGCATTCATTTTCATGTGAAACCAGTGAGGAGCTGTCAGGAAACCACCAGGTGAGGACCCAAATGCAGAGAAAGAACCCAAGAGCCGAGACAAGACAGTCTGGTGATGCTGAATTTGTTAAAGTCCAGTGAAGACAACACTGACCAGGACTGAAGACAATAAAGTTCAGGATCCACGTACAGGTGGAAAAGCAAAACACAACACACTGAACCAACAACTAAAGGCAGAATGACTGAGACTGAAATGCTATACAAGACACACTAACAAGACACAGCTGAACCTAATCAATACACTAACGACAAAGGTAAAACAGACAGCGGTCAGGACAGACAGTGACTGCAACCAGCCACCAGGGGGCCATCGACTTACGACTTCACCTCTGGGAGCTGTCAGGGTGGCCATCTTTGTTTTGCAGTGTCATATTAGTCAATCATATTAAATTAGTGTTTTATGATTTTACAGTCCTATGGCAAAGTTTGGTTTGGTCACAGAAACAACTTGGCTAGTTCCCTCAGTTCCCACATTTTATTGCTGCTCAGTCCTTGTTTGACCTGAAGTCAGTGACAGTGAGATTCACCAAAGGATCAAATCTGTAATATTCACCATCAACAACACGACACATTTATTTCATGTTTCTGTTGATGAGGTTTATGTGGAGCTGGATTTTAAATAATTAGCATCAATACAAATGTCAGTGTCGTTTTCAATGAGTTCTTAGTTTAGCGTGTTAGCATGCTAACACTTGCTAACATGCACATTTCTCCAAAAGACACGTAACAACAAAAGGTGATGTGAATGTCATTGGTGCTGCAGGTATTTGTTGATAAACCAAAGTGTTGGACACATTCAAATGTCGACCTGATGGTGGCGCTGGATGAAAAGTCCGAGGGTCAGCAAAGTTATTACGGTTCATCCTGAGGGGAACGTGTGAAGCAGCTGAAATAGTTGTTGAGATGTTTCAGTCTGGACAATAAAGAGAAGAAAAGCAGAGACAGTCGTGTTGATCTGAACATTAGAGAAACACATGATGGAGCTGAAACATGAAACTGGTTCATAATCTGGACTGGTTCACCTCAGCTGACACATTCAGCTGCACCAGGTTTTTGTTGCACTCTCTCTCACTGTGGGGGGATATAGGTACTACTTCATCTTTGGCTCTGGGACTAAACTGGTTGTAACAGGTAAGAACAAACTTTTCTTTCCCTTCAGTTGTTTTATTGTGAAGTGTAAAATGTGTTTAAAGTCAGTTTCTGCTGCTTCAGACTTTCCATGTTAGTTTTCCATCATTAGTCCAGAGTTCCTTCTGCAGCCGTTCTTAAATGAAAAAGTTCAACAACATGTGAACAGATGTTTAAATGTCAGTGCACACCAGAAGGAATTCTTGATTTCTGCAGGAGCTCAAAGAGTTTTAAGAGTCCAGAAAGTTTTCTATTGGAACTGGGCTGTGGATTCTCATCAGCTGCTGTTTAATGAAGGCTCACACTGTTTTTCTTTTCTCTCTTCTCTCTCCTGAAAGAAATGAAATTCCACATGAATGATTGTGGAGGATTTTCCTGCTCAGTTGACTTTTTGAACAAAATCTGGAATTAATCAAAGTGAATTTCAGTGATGAGCAGGATTCTTCACATTCACTCTCAGTCTTTACAGTATTTAAATGTTATTTTACTATGAAGAAAATTATACTTCAATATAGTCTTGGAATTAACATCTTTAAAAAATTTACAAATTTTCTTATTTTACATTGTAAATATTGATTTAGTAAGAAAAAATATTAATCTAAAGGAAAAATCAGTATTGTGTATAATAACACACATATCTGTGTGATGAACATTAAAAGGTTTAGTAATTAACATTATTAATAAACGTAATGTGTATATAATACATTGTGTATTAGTTATACAGTATAACACTCATATATATGATTCTGTTTTACAATTTAAATATTTTATAAAAGGTTAATCATGTATATCTGATGAATGAACCTCAATTTATGGAAGAGTGAAAATGTGGAAAATACTTTAATAATGAGGGAAAATATTTTAAATCAAGACTAAATTTAATTGTATTGAGCTTTAACTCTAACGACTGTTTCCTGAAGTGCAGAGCAAAAAGGAGAAAACTACAAAAATAAATGATTAAATAAAATGCAAAGGAAATTACAGTATAAAAACTATATATATATACCTGCCTGAACAAAGCAGCAGGTTCAATATCCAAACAACTTGCAGACAAAATATACATATTGTCTTAATTACATATGTTTTCCAGTTATAACTGTCCAATACAGACTTTCTAATATTTATTGAACTACACCATGACTTTACTATAATGTAGAGTTTATTCAGATTTTAATGATGGTAAAAAACACTAAGTTGAGATTTTATTATATTTAGTACAAAATGGAATTTAGTGTAAATATAAAACATTTTGTAACTGAGGTTTATACAGAGAAATTAAAGCTGTGTAGAAAAGAAAATATAAAAACATGTTGACACCAGTTTAGTCAAACCAAATCTATTGTAGAAAAATGTGTTTGTATTTTTGTTAGGAATAAATTCTTTAATACGACAGTAAACCCTCGAAATTCACAGGGGTTACATTCCTAAAGCATCTGAGAATTGTGAAAAACTGTGAATTTTGGATGTGGTCAAAAAAAAAAAATGCCTATAAATGTCTAAACCCTAAATATGTCCCCAGACATGCTCCCAAAACACTTTAATTTATTCTCAAACTCAGCTTAATACATTATTAGTAAAAAAATCAGTGACAAAAATTAGTAAATTATATTCTGCTTAATAATTTTGCTCTAAAATGCATGAAAAATTATATGTTGCCACAAAAAAGGCCATAAAAAACTGTGGAGGATATTTGTGATTTCTGCAAACAACTGTTAGTTAGGTTCTAAGGAAAAATCCATGAACGATGGAGACAGTGAACTCTGAACCGCGACTTCACGGGGTCGACTGTATTTATATCAGGAAATATCTGTTCATGCTGTTAATCTTCTGACTGTCAGTGGATTTTAAAAACAGTCAAATATGTGATTTAAACTATTGCAGATATATTGATATAATATTGTGCTGATACATATATTCTCATCTTCTGATATTTAGACGTTAAATAGAAATGGACAGAGTTGAAATATTGCTGCCATCTTTGTTTTTGCTGCTGTTGCTGCTGTCAAACTTCAGATGAGCAGGTAGTGAAGCCTGTGGTGAGCGTGTACCCAGCAGCATCCAGAGCCCACCTGGAGGGGAACAGCTCCCTGCTGTGTCTGGCCTCAGCCATGTTTCCTCCTCTGGTCCGGTTCTCCTGGAAAAGACAGAAGGAGAACGGCCAGCTGGAGGAGCTGCCCTCTGCTGGGAGAGAGCAGCTGGAGCTCAGGGAGTCAGGACGCACCGCCGCCATCCTGCTGGTCCATCAGCCAGAGAACAGCACGTATAAATACCGCTGCTACGTGGAGCACGAGGGGGGCAGAGTGGAGGCCCAAACAGAACAAGGTAATGAAGGCTTGGTGACTGTGTTCAGCAGTGATTCAGCTTCATGTGGAGACGCTGTCAAACAGAGCAGAGCAGCAGAGGACTGACATTTGTCACTGCAGCTCCAAACATTGGACTCCTTTTCTGTTTCAGAGGTTCCAGCTCCAGCAGCCTCCTGTCCTCCAGAGAGAGAGCCAGCAGACCTGCCAGCTGTGCAGCAAGCTGACTGTAAGAGCAGCTGCTGCCTCTCTGCATGGACAGCTCCAATGTTGTGCTGCAGTTAGGGCTGCATATCAGTCTGTTGACTTTCTGCTCAGCATCGAAGCACCGACACATATACTAATATAGACGACACTAAACCTGGGCCTTTGAGGCTGCTACAACAACTTTAGGGACTAGATCTCAAAGCTCCACTGATTCATCTTTCTACATTCAGAATGAATCTAATGACTGTGTGTGAAGTCAAAGGGCAGACAGGAGTTTGTTCACTTGGTGTGGAGTTCTTCTGCCCCCAAGTGGCTGCACAAACACAATGTATGAGTCCAGCATCAAACTCATAATAACCTGTGTCTGTTTGAATCCTTTTCTGTTGCAGTGGTTCCTCTGGATCCTCTGGATCCTGTCCAGTCTGAGTGCAGGGTGAAGCTGCTCTGTCTGCTGTACACAGTGCTGATAGTGAAGAGTCTGCTGTACTGCTGTGGACTCTCTCTGCTGATGAGCCTCAGAAACAAGGGACCGTCCACCTGCTGCTCACATGCTGACTGACTGTTTTCTGCTCGCCTTTTCTCACCATCACATCTCATCCCTTCATCTCATTCATCACTTTCAGCACTTTTCACAAATGTCACTTATATCATGTTGTGTTGCTTTGGACAATGTTTCTCTATATGCACATGTTTGATACAGTCATTGCAAAAATGATTTTGAAGCTTTTCTTCTTTCCTGCTTTTAATTGTGAACTGAACTGAAAGTGAAGCTTAATTATCAGGTGTGTGGCAAATATTTTACTGTTTGTATTATTTTTGCTGTTATTGTGTTTCTTCTTCATACATTATGCAGAGAGTGGCAGGTTTATCAAATTCTTTCAATGTAACATTCTCAATAAACTGACAAATCAGTGTCTGTGTGAAATAAACATATTTGTGTTTTGGCTTTAAGTTTGATTTTAGAGGAAGAAAATAGAAATGGATTCAACTGTGTCAGTGAATTCACTTTGTTCAGAAATATTTCTAAAAATATTTTTAATAAAATGCAAAGAACAAAAAAATGATTAGGAACATGAATCTGTGATATATAGTCCAGTAAGTGTGGGTGTTGTCAGAAGGATCCATGTTGTGTTTGTTATTTAGCACATTTACCATATTTTACAACTGTGTCAGTGTTGATGTCAAACTCTACGCTGACGACACTGTTGTTTACACACATGAATAAAACACCATGGAAAGGTAAATAACATTTTTATACAGTATCAATTAATTTACACCATATTTCAAATGTATATTAAGTCACATATACAGTATGAGTGATTTACTAGCAACTGAAAGTCTGTTTAAATTTATATATATACTAGGACGCTATTTACAAGCTGCTTAAAAATTACTGCTGTGAGGAAAAACATCATTTATACTGAAAATAAAACTTTAGCAGATGTTAAACATGATACGATTGAGTTTAATTTAGAAAATGACTAAGGACACAAATGACTGACAGGAGGGCCACAGCCCCCTTTAGGGCCCCAGAGCAAAGGCAGCTGTGGCCCCTGCTCAGCCCCAACACAACTTTACAGAGGTGTTTATTTTCATCACAGCAGTTCAACATGAAATGATCATTTTCACTGTGGCTGATGGCGTCCTGGGGGATCTCCTCCCAGACCTGGATCTAACACCTATGCTGACTGGCACCCCACTAGATCAGTGTGTGACACAGTGTGTGTTACTAAACTCACCACCAACCTCAATGTGTCTGTGGGGACATGAATGTCTTTTGTATTTCTGCATCTTTATGACCCAGATTTTTTATTTTCCATTAGATTCAAATCAAGATGCAGAAACTTTTCCCTGAACAAGATCAATAAAACAGAAAAGTATGTGGGAAAGAATCATTTAGAAAAGACGTGGAAATAATGGACTTTTAATTCTTTAGTTTTCCTGCCATGACATGATCATTTTCACTGTTACACTCAACAGTTTGTCATTTTTCTTTCTCCTTTAAAACCTCAGACTCAACAGAAAACCACACCACTGAGAGCTGAGCTGTCAATCAGCAGCTGCAGCCTCATCTGTGGGCCCCAGGGGCTGATGGGAGGTCTGAGGACCCGCTAGAAACCACGTGGTCCTTGTCTGATCTCACAGCTCGTCCTTGTTTGGCCTCAGCTGCATCAGAGCGCCACTTCTCCCCAGGTTCACCAGAGGAAACACCACTGCACAAAATGCTTTTCCTCCCAGCTGCTGCTCTGTGCTGTCTGTGTTCAGGTGAGTGTTTCCAGCCAATCAGGAACCAACAAACTCCATCTGTAACAAATACTGTCACACTGACCTTCATCTGTCTGTTTCTCTACAGCGCTGGTTGTCATGACAGCAGAGCTGATCCAGGACCAGTTATCTCTGACCAGGAGAGCTGGTCAAACTGTCTCATTCAGCTGTGCAGGAACTGACCAGTGTGACTATGATTATGTTTTCTGGTACCAGAAGAAAGAAACAGAAACATTCACACTGATTCTGTATATTGACAAGAGTGATGGTGCCATAGCTAAAGGCTTCAACCATCCTCAGGAAGATGATTTCTCAGCTGTGAAGAAACAGAACAGCTGTGAGCTGCAGATTCAGAACGTTAAACCCTCTCATGCAGCCACCTATTACTGCTCCTGTTGGAAGTTAAGCTCCCACAGTGAGAAATGATCCCTGCAGCTTGAACAAAAACCAACAGATGTCAAACAGTGTTTGTGACAGGAAGAGAGCAGTAAACCACAGCCCAGGGTCACATGTTTCACCTCCATCTCAGCCACAGTCATAATGATTCTGATGACAAAATATCATCTTCCTTTTAAACTCATCTTTACTTCATACAATTAAAATAATCAACATGCAGAACTACAACTGATCCAAGATGATGAAACTGATGTTTCATGAGTGTCTGAACTTCAGGACAATGTCTGAGGTTTATTGTCCATATTCCAAGACTAACTGAAAACACTGCAGCACCTGGTTTGAATCATTTAGCAGATTTTAATAAATGTTAACAAGTCATTGTCATGAACACAACAATGTGTTGGGGTCTTCCAGAAAGCAGGTTTAGTGAAAACTTAGACCAGAGTTTGACCCTGAGCTGAGGGAAACCTTTCTGGTCCAGGAACAGAGATCACTGAAAGTCCCAGTAAATGACTCTGGGAAACTAACCTGGTCTTTGGCAGCTTTTCTCCAAGAAACTCTGAGTTTCTGTGTCTCCTCCTGTCAGTCTGCAGAAACTGTCAGGCCACTTCATGTCCTCGTTCATACGGTTCATATGGACGCTCTGATCAGAGTGCATTCATTTTCATGTGAAACCAGTGAGGAGCTGTCAGGAAACCACCAGGTGAGGACCCAAATGCAGACAAAGAACCCAAGAGCCGAGACAAGACAGTCTGGGGACGTTCAATTTATTAAAGTCCAGTGAGGACAACATTGACCAAGACTGAAGACAATAAAGTCCAGGATCTACGTAGAGGTGGAAAACCAAAACACAACAGACAACACACTGACCAAACAACTAAAGGCAGAATGACTGAGACTGAAATACTATACAAGACACACTAACAAGACACAGCTGAACCTAATCAATACACTAACGACAAAGGTAAAACAAACAGCGGTCAGGACAGACAGTGACTGCAACCAGCCACCAGGGGGCCATTGACTTACGACTTCACCTCTGGGAGCTGTCAGGGCAGCCATCTTTGTTTTGCAGTGTCATATTAGTCAGTCATATTAAATTAGTGTTTTATGATTTTACAGTCCTATGGCAAAGTTTGGTTTGGTCACAGAAACAACTTGGCTAGTTCCCTCAGTTCCCTTATTTTATTGCTGCTCAGTCCTTGTTTGACCTGAAGTCAGTGACAGTGAGATTCACCAAAGGATCAAATCTGTAATATTCACCATCAACAACACGACACATTTATTTCATGTTTCTGTTGATGAGGTTTATGTGGAGCTGGATTTTAAATAATTAGCATCAATACAAATGTCAGTGTCATTTTCAATGAGTTCTTAGTTTAGCGTGTTAGCATGCTAACACTTGCTAACATGCACATTTCTCCTAAAAACACTTAACAACAAACGGTGATGTGAATGTCATTGGTGGTGCAGGTATTTGTTGATAAACCAAAGTGTTGGACACATTCAAATGTCGACCTGATGGTGGCGCTGGATGAAAAGTCCGAGGGTCAGCAAAGTTATTACGGTTCATCCTGAAGGGAACATGAACGTGTGAAGCAGCTGAAATAGTTGTTGAGATGTTTCAGTCTGGACAATAAAGAGAAGAAAAGCAGAGACAGTCGTGTTGATCTGAACATTAGAGAAACACATGATGGAGCTGAAACATGAAACTGGTTCATAATCTGGACTGGTTCACCTCAGCTGACACATTCAGCTGCACCAGGTTTTTGTTGCACTCTCTCTCACTGTGGGGGGACATTTGTACCTCATCTTTGGCTCTGGGACTAAACTGGTTGTAACAGGTAAGAACAAACTTTCCTTTCCCTTCAGTTGTTTTATTGTGAAGTGTAAAATGTGTTTAAAGTCAGTTTCTGCTGCTTCAGACTTTCCATGTTAGTTTTCCATCATTAGTCCAGAGTTCCTTCTGCGGCCGTTCTTAAATGACAAAGTTCAACAACATGTGAACAGATGTTTAAATGTCAGTGCACACCAGAAGGAATTCTTGATTTCGGCAGGAGCTCAAAGAGTTTTAAGAGTCCAGAAAGTTTTCTATTGGAACTGGGCTGTGGATTCTCATCAGCTGCTGTTTAATGAAGGCTCACACTGTTTTTCTTTTCTCTCTTCTCTCTCCTGAAAGAAATGAAATTCCACATGAATGATTGTGGAGGATTTTCCTGCTCAGTTGACTTTTTGAACAAAATCTGGAATTAATCAAAGTGAATTTCAATGATGAGCAGGATTCTTCACATTCACTCTCAGTCTTTACAGCATTTAAATGTTATTTTGCTATGAAGAAAATTATACTTCAATATAGTCTTGGAATTAACATCTTTAAAAAATGTACAAATTTTATTTAATTATAAATATTTTACATTGTTGTAAATATTGATTTCGTAAGAAAAAATATTAATCTACAGGAAAAATCAGTATTGTATATAATAACACACATATCTGTGTAATGAACATTAAAAGGTTTAGTAATTAACATTATTAATAAACGTAATGTGTATATAATACATTGTGTATTAGTTATACAGTATAACACTCATATATATGATTCTGTTTTACAATTTAAATATTTCATAAAACGTTAATCATGTAGATCTGATGAATGAACCTCAATTTATGGAAGAGTGAAAATGTGGAAAATACTTTAATAATGAGGAAAAATATTTTAAATCAAGACAAAATTTAATTGTATTGAGCTTTAACTCTAACGACTGTTTCCTGAAGTGCAGAGCAAAAAGGATAAAACTACAAAAATAAATGATTAAATAAAATGCAAAGGAAATCACAGTATAAAAAACTATATATATATATATACCTGCCTGAACAAAGCAGCAGGTTCAATATCCAAACAACTTGCAGACAAAATATACGTATTTTCTTAATTACATATGTTTTCCAGTTATAACTGTCCAATACAGACTTTCTAACATTTATTGAACTACACCATGACTTTACTATAATGTAGAGTTTATTCAGATTTTAATAATGGTAAAAAACACTAAGTTGAGATTTTATTATATTTAGTACAAAATGGAATTTAGTGTAAATATAAAACATTTTGTAACTGAGGTTTATACAGAGAAATTAAAGCTGTGTAGAAAAGAAAATATAAAAACATGTTGACACTAGTTTAGTCAAACCAAATCTATTGTAGAAAAATGTGTTTGTATTTTTGTAAGGAATAAATTCTTTAATACGACAGTAAACCCTCGAAATTCACAGGGGTTACATTCCTAAAGCATCTGAGAATTGTGAAAAACTGTGAATTTTGGATGTGGTCAAATAAAAAAAAAAAGCCTATAAATGTCAAAACCCTAAATATGTCCCCAGACATGCTCCCAAAACACTTTAATTTATTCTCAAACTCAGCTTAACACATTATTAGTAAAAAAATCAGTGACGAAAATTAGTAAATTATATTGTTCTTAATAATTTAGGTCTAAAATGCATGAAAAATTATATGTTGTCATGAAAAAATCCATTAAAAACTGGAGGATATTTGTGGTTTCTGCAAACAACTGTTAGTTAGGTTCTAAGGAAAAACCCATGAACGA
Source organism: Mastacembelus armatus (assembly GCF_900324485.2). Lineage (NCBI taxonomy): Eukaryota > Metazoa > Chordata > Actinopteri > Synbranchiformes > Mastacembelidae > Mastacembelus > Mastacembelus armatus. The sequence goes on along the minus strand of NC_046649.1, from coordinate 24,025,782 downwards.
CGGAGACAGTGAACTCTGAACCGCGACTTCACGGGGTCGACTGTATTTATATCAGGAAATATCTGTTCATGCTGTTAATCTTCTGACTGTCAGTGGATTTTAAAAACAGTCAAATATGTGATTTAAACTATTGCAGATATATTGATATAATATTGTGCTGATACATATATTCTCATCTTCTGATATTTAGACGTTAAATAGAAATGGACAGAGTTGAAATATTGCTGCCATCTTTGTCTTTGCTGTTGTTGCTGCTGTCAAACTTCAGATGAGCAGGTAGTGAAGCCTGTGGTGAGCGTGTACCCAGCAGCATCCAGAGCCCACCTGGAGGGGAAGAGCTCCCTGCTGTGTCTGGCCTCAGCCATGTTTCCTCCTCTGGTCCAGTTCTCCTGGAAAAGACAGAAGGAGAACGGCCAGCTGGAGGAGCTGCCCCCTGATGAGAGAGAGCAGCTGGAGCTCAGGGAGTCGGGACGCACCGCCGCCATCCTGCTGGTCCATCAGCCAGAGAACAGCACGTATAAATACCGCTGCTACGTGGAGCACGAGGGGGGCAGAGTGGAGGCCCAAACAGAACAAGGTAATGAAGGCTTGGTGACTGTGTTCAGCAGTGATTCAGCTTCATGTGGAGACCCTGTCAAACAGAGCAGAGCAGCAGAGGACTGACATTTGTCACTGCAGCTCCAAACATTTGACTCCTTTTCTGTTTCAGAGGTTCCAGCACCAGCAGCCTCCTGTCCTCCAGAGAGAGAGCCAGCAGACCTGCCAGCTGTGCAGCAAGCTGACTGTAAGAGCAGCTGCTGCCTCTCTGCATGGACAGCTCCAATGTTGTGCTGCAGTTAGGGCTGCATATCAGTCTGTTGACTTTCTGCTCAGCATTGAAGCACCGACACATATACTAATATAGACGACACTAAACCTGGGCCTTTGAGGCTGCTACAACAACTTTTGGGGCTAGATCTCAAAGCTCCACTGATTCATCTTTCTACATTCAGAATGAATCTAATGACTGTGTGTGAAGTCAAAGGGCAGACAGGAGTTTGTTCACTTGGTGTGGAGTTCTTCTGCCCCCAAGTGGCTGCACAAACACAATGTATGAGTCCAGCATCAAACTCATAATAACCTGTGTCTGTTTCAATCCTTTTCTGTTGCAGTGGTTCCCCTGGATCCTCTGGATCCTGTCCAGTCTGAGTGCAGGGTGAAGCTGCTCTGTCTGCTGTACACAGTGCTGATAGTGAAGAGTCTGCTGTACTGCTGTGGACTCTCTCTGCTGATGAGCCTCAGAAACAAGGGACCGTCCACCTGCTGCTCACATGCTGACTGACTGTTTTCTGCTCGCCTTTTCTCACCATCACATCTCATCCCTTCATCTCATTCATCACTTTCAGCACTTTTCACAAATGTCACTTATATCATGTTGTGTTGCTTTGGACAATGTTTCTCTATATGCACATGTTTGATACAGTCATTGGAAAAATGATTTTGAAGCTTTTCTTCTTTCCTGCTTTTAATTGTGACATGAACTGAAAATGAAGCTTAATTATCAGGTGTGTGGCAAATATTTTACTGTTTGTATGATTTTTGCTGTTATTGTGTTTCATTTTCATACATTATGCAGAGAGTGGCAGGTTTGTCAAACTCTTTCAGAGTAACATTCTCAATAAACTGAAAAATATCAGTGTCTGTGTTAAATAAACATATTTGTTTTTTGGCTTTAAGTTTGATTTTAGAGGAAGAAAATAGAAATGGATTCAACTGTGTCAGTGAATTCACTTTGTTCAGAAATATTTCTAAAAATATTTTTAATAAAATGCAAAGAACAAAAAAAATGATTAGGAACATGAATCTGTGATATATAGTCCAGTAGGTGTGGGTGTTGTCAGAAGGATCCATGTTGTGTTTGTTATTTAGCACATTTACCATATTTTACAACTGTGTCAGTGTTGATGTCAAACTCTACGCTGACGACACTGTTGTTTACACACATGAATAAAACACCATGGAAAGGTAAATAACATTTTTATACAGTATCAATTAATTTACACCATATTTCAAATGTATATTAAGTCACATATACAGTATGAGTGATTTACTATCAACTGAAAGTTTGTTTAAATTTATATATATACTAGGACGTTATTTACAAGCTGCTTAAAAATTACTGCTGTGAGGAAAAACATCATTTATACTGAAAATAAAACTTTAGTAGATGTTAAACATGATACGATTGAGTTTAATTCAGAAAATGACCAAGGAAACAAATGACTGACAGCAGGGCCACACTCTCCTGTTAGGGCCCCAGAGCAAAGGCAGCTGTGGCCCCTGCTCAGCCCCAACACAACTGTACAGAGGTGTTTATTTTCATCACAGCAGTTCAACATGAAATGATCATTTTCACTGTGGCTGATGGCGTCCTGGGGGATCTCCTCCCAGACCTGGATCTAACGCCTATGCTCACTTGTACCGCACAACATACACTGACTGATCTACAGGCCCAGTTCTAGGTTCAGTACGAGTGGGGGAACAAGTACAAAACCTGACCTGAGACCAGGCACTTTGAACACATGCTGACACTTTAATAAACAGCAATAAATAACTATACACAGTAACAACAACAATATAAACAATCCTGCAGGTGAGTGATGCTTTTTTCACAGACTTCAGAAATGATTATGCTTCGATATCTGTCCTGGTTGGACAGTTCAGGTTAACTTCTCTAGATCAGTGTGTGACACAGTGTGTGATACTAAACTCACCACCAACCTCAATGTGTCTGTGGGGACATGAATGTCTTTTGTATTTCTGCATCTTCGTGGCCCAGATTTTTTATTTTCCATCAGATTCAAATCAAGATGCAGAAACTTTTCCCTGAACAAGTTCAATGAAACAGAAAAGTATGTGGGAAAGAATGATTTAGAAAAGACGTGGAAATAATGGACTTTTAATTCTTTAGTTTTCCTGCCATGAAATGATAATTTTCACTGTTAAACTCAACAGTTTGTCATTTTTCTTTCTCCTTTAAAACCTCAGACTCAACAGAAAACCACACCGCTGAGAGCTGAGCTGTCAATCAGCAGCTGCAGCCTAATCTGTGGGCCCCAGGTGCTGATGGGAGGTCTGAGGACCTGCTAGAAACCACGTGGTCCTGGTCTGATCTCACAGCTCGTCCTTGTTTGGCCTCAGCTGCATCAGAGCGCCACTTCTCCCCAGGTTCACCAGAGGAAACACCACTGCACAAAATGCTTTTCCTCCCAGCTGCTGCTCTGTGCTGTCTGTGTTCAGGTGAGTGTTTCCAGCCAATCAGGAGCCAACAAACTCCACCTGTAACAAACACTGTCACACTGACCTTCATCTGTCTGTTTCTCCACAGCGCTGGTTGTCATGGCAGCAGAGCTGATCCAGGACCAGTTATCTCTGACCAGGAGAGCTGGTCAAACTGTCTCATTCAGCTGTGCAGGAACTCACCAGTGTAGCACTAGTTATGTTTTCTGGTACCAGAAGAAAGAGACAGAAACATTCACACTGATTCTACGTATTCAAAGAAATAATGGTGCCATAGCTAAAGGCTACAACCATCCTCAGGAAGATGATTTCTCAGCTGTGAAGAAAAAGAACAACTGGGAGCTGCAGATTCAGAAAGTTAAACCCTCTCATTCAGCCACCTACTACTGCTCCTGTTGGAAGGATGACTCCCACAGTCAGAAATGATCCCTGCAGCCTGAACAAAAACCAACAGATGTCAAACAGTGTTTGTGACAGGAAGAGAGCAGTAAACCACAGCGCAGGGTCACATGTAATAATAATGATGCTGCTGGATGAAAAGTTAGAGGATCAGCAAAGTTCTTACAGTTCATCAACCAAACACTGAACTTTGTCACGAGAGGCTGCTGTTCATTTCCAGTCTCCACCAGAGAATCACTGTTGGTTTTGTTTTAAAGCTTCACCACCATCTTTCCCTGACATTAACCTGAGTGTTGCTGTAACCATGGCGATGACTCTGTCTAACCTTAACTGTTCATTTTAACCAAACTATGATCTGTCCCTAAATCTAACCCGACATTATTCTAAGTGTTGTCACATCATAACACCCTGAACTGTTCATGAAGATGGACGACACGTCATCACTTCCTGTCACTGTGCAAACCTGAAGCCAAAATATTGTGAACGCAGCAGCTGCCATCTTGTTTTTGTGACACATTTTCCAACCAGACTCTGCACAATACTGACCAGAGGTGGAGCCATCAGACCGCCAATCACAGCTGTCAATCACCTGAAATCCACCAGTTTCTATAATTTATTGAAAACAAACTGATCGTAAAAATGACACTTGTTCACAAATCAGTGTGATAACATCGACCTAAAATGACAGAAATCAGCTTCAGGAAAAATGTGTTTGATTTGCACTTTGAGTTTTTAGTTTGGCTCATGTCCCGTCTGCTAATATGGAGGGGGCGGGGTTTATGGCCTATACTGCAACCAGCCACCAGGGGGCGATCGACGTCGTAAGTCGTAAGACTTCACCTCTGGGAGCTGTCAGGGCGGCCATCTTTGTTTTGCAGTGTCATATTAGTCAATCATATTAAATTAGTGTTTTATGATTTTACAGTCCTATGGCAAAGTTTGGTTTGGTCACAGAAACAACTTGGCTAGTTCCCTCAGTTCCCTTATTTTATTCCTGGTCAATTCAAGATGGTGCCGCGGATGGCTGCCTCGGTCTGGAGCTCTCCATTTTTTTTGTTATTTTTGTTAGTTTGTCCTGCACTTTGTTTCTCTAACTTGTTAAGTTTCACTCGGGCTGAACTGCTAAGCATTCGGCAGTACTCCCAAGATATTTTTTCCTCTGACGTTTTGTGGAGCGTTTTAGTTGGCGGAGCGGCTGCGCTTCTCAGAAAGCGCAAATGCGGGAAGCGCGCTGGTGCATTGGTGAAACTTTGTCAGCGTAGTCTCAGGACAACGTTGCCCAGCATACTTCTGGCGAATCTCCGCTGTCCACCCAACAAGATGGACGAAATACACCTACTTACCCGGATAAACAAGAACTTTTCGAACTCTGCTGCTCTGTGTTTCACGGAGACCTGGCTTAATGGAGCTTTACCGGACAGCACGCTCCATCTGCCCGGATTCTTACTGATCAGAGCGGACCGGAACTCAGACGCAACGGGGAAATCGCGCGGTGGCGGGACATGCTTTTACATCAATGAGAGGTGGTGTACAGATGTAACAGTGTTGAAGAAGATCTGCTGTCCTGACCTGGAAGCGCTTTTCATTAACTGCAAACCCTTCTACTCGCCGCAGGACTTTTCCTTGTGTGTTCTGGTCAGTGTTTACATTCCCCCGCAAGCGCGAGTGTGTGAAGCGCTACATCAGCTGGCTGAGGAGATCGCAAACACGGAGCAGCAGCACCCGGACTCTGCCAGAGAGGGCAATATTCTGGACCACTGCTACACCACAATAAAGGATGCATATCATGCCGTCCCCAGAGCAGCTTTAGGACTCTCTGACCACTGTCTGGTCCACCTCATACCAACATACAGGCAAAAGCTCAAATCTGCAAAGCCTGTAGTGAGAACTGTCAAGAGATGGACCAGAGAAACCGAGCAGGAGCTACAAGCCTGCTTTGAATGCACTGACTGGAGTGTTTTTGAAGCTGCTGCCACAAACCTGGATGAACTCACAGACTCTGTTACATCTTACATCAGTTTCTGTGAAAACCCTGGTGAACGATCTGAATGAGTTCTATTGCAGATTTGAATCACCCCCCCACCCACTCTAGTTGTCTTCCAGAGCAACCTTTAACACCTTTAATACCTTCAACCATTAACCCCCTCTGACACATAACTGTGGAGGATATTTGTGGTTTCTGCAAACAACTGTTAGTTAGGTTCTAAGGAAAAATCCACGAACGATGGAGACAGTGAACTCTGAACTGCGACTTCACGGGGTCGACTGTATTTATATCAGGAAATATCTGTTCATGCTGTTAATCTTCTGACTGTCAGTGGATTTTAAAAACAGTCAAATATGTGATTAAAACTATTGCAGATATATTGATATAATATTGTGCTGATACATATATTCTCATCTTCTGATATTTAGACGTTAAATAGAAATGGACAGAGTTGAGATATTGCTGCCATCTTTGTCTTTGCTGTTGTTGCTGCTGTCAAACTTCAGATGAGCAGGTAGTGAAGCCTGTGGTGAGCGTGTACCCAGCAGCATCCAGAGCCCACCTGGAGGGGAAGAGCTCCCTGCTGTGTCTGGCCTCAGCCATGTTTCCTCCTCTGGTCCAGTTCTCCTGGAAAAGACAGAAGGAGAACGGCCAGCTGGAGGAGCTGCCCCCTGCTGAGGGAGAGCAGCTGGAGCTCAGGGAGTCGGGACGCACCGCCGCCATCCTGCTGGTCCATCAGCCAGAGAACAGCACGTATAAATACCGCTGCTACGTGGAGCACGAGGGGGGCAGAGTGGAGGCCCAAACAGAACAAGGTAATGAAGGCTTGGTGACTGTGTTCAGCAGTGATTCAGCTTCATGTGGAGACCCTGTCAAACAGAGCAGAGCAGCAGAGGACTGACATTTGTCACTGCAGCTCCAAACATTTGACTCCTTTTCTGTTTCAGAGGTTCCAGCTCCAGCAGCCTCCTGTCCTCCAGAGAGAGAGCCAGCAGACCTGCCAGCTGTGCAGCAAGCTGACTGTAAGAGCAGCTGCTGCCTCTCTGCATGGACAGCTCCAATGTTGTGCTGCAGTTAGGGCTGCATATCAGTCTGTTGACTTTCTGCTCAGCATTGAAGCACCGACACATATACTAATATAGACGACACTAAACCTGGGCCTTTGAGGCTGCTACAACAACTTTAGGGACTAGATCTCAAAGCTCCACTGATTCATCTTTCTACATTCAGAATGAATCTAATGACTGTGTGTGAAGTCAAAGGGCAGACAGGAGTTTGTTCACTTGGTGTGGAGTTCTTCTGCCCCCAAGTGGCTGCACAAACACAATGTATGAGTCCAGCATCAAACTCATAATAACCTGTGTCTGTTTGATTCCTTTTCTGTTGCAGTGGTTCCCCTGGATCCTCTGGATCCTGTCCAGTCTGAGTGCAGGGTGAAGCTGCTCTGTCTGCTGTACACAGTGCTGATAGTGAAGAGTCTGCTGTACTGCTGTGGACTCTCTCTGCTGATGAGCCTCAGAAACAAGGGACCGTCCACCTGCTGCTCACATGCTGACTGACTGTTTTCTGCTCACCTTTTCTCACCGTCACATCTCATCCCTTCATTTCATTCATCACTTTCAGCACTTTTCACAAATGTCACTTATATCATGTTGTGTTGCTTTGGACAATGTTTCTCTATATGCACATGTTTGATACAGTCATTGGAAAATTGATTTTGAAGCTTTTCTTCTTTCCTGCTTTTAATTGTGACCTGAACTGAAAGTGAAGCTTAATTATCAGGTGTGTGGCAAATATTTTACTGTTTGTATGATTTCTGCTGTTATTGTGTTTCTTTTTCATACATTATGCAGAGAGTGGCAGGTTTGTCAAACTCTTTCAGTGTAACATTCTCAATAAACTGTGTTAAATAAACATTTGTTTTTTGGCTTTAAGTTTGATTTTAGAGGAAGAAAATAGAAATGGATTCAACTGTGTCAGTGAATTCACTTTGTTCAGAAATATTTCTAAAAATATTTTTAATGCAAAGAACAAAAAAAAATGATTAGGAACATTAATGTGTGATATATAGTCCAGTAGATGTGGATGTTATCAGAAGGATCCATGTTGTGTTTGTTATTCAGCACATTTACCATATTTTACAACTGTGTCAGTGTTGATGTCAAACTGTACGCTGACGACACTGTTGTTTACACACATGAATAAAACACCATGGAAAGGTAAATAACATTTTTATACAGTATCAATTAATTTACACCATATTTCAAATGTATATTAAGTCACATATACAGTATGAGTGATTTACTAGACACTGAAAGTCTGTTTAAATTTATACATATACTAGGACGCTATTTACAAGCTGCTTAAAAATTACTGCTGTGAGGAAAAACATCATTTATACTGAAAATAAAACGTTAGCAGATGTTAAACATGATACGATTGAGTTTAATTTAGAAAATGACCAAGGAAACAAATGACTGACAGGAGGGCCACACTCTCCTGTTAGGGCCCCAGAGCAAAGGCAGCTGTGGCCCCTGCTCAGCCCCAGCACAACTTTACAGAGGTGTTTATTTTCATCACAGCAGTTCAACATGAAATGATCATATTCACTGTGGCTGATGGCGTCCTGGGGGATCTCCTCCCAGACCTGGATCTAACACCTATGCTGACTGACACCCCACTCGTACCGCGCAACATACACTGACTGAACTACAGGCCCAGTTCTAGGTTCAGTAGGAGTGGGGGAACAAGTACAAAACTCGATCTGAGACCAGGCACTTTGAACACATGCTGACACTTTAATAAACAGCAATAAATAACTATACACAGTAACAACAACAATATAAACAATCCTGCAGGTGAGTGATGCTTTTTTCACAGACTTCAGAAATGATTATGCTTCGATATCTGTCCTGGTTGGACAGTTCAGGTTAACTTCTCTAGATCAGTGTGTGACACAGTGTGTGTTACTAAACTCACCACCAACCTCAATGTGTCTGTGGGGACATGAATGTCTTTTGTATTTCTGCATCTTCGTGACCCAGATTTTTTATTTGCTGTCAGATTCAAATCAAGATGCAGAAACTTTTCCTTGAACAAGTTCAATGAAACAGAAAAGTATGTGGGAAAGAATCATTTAGAAAAGACGTGGAAATAGTGGACTTTTAATTCTTTAGTTTTTCTTGCCATGAAATGATCATTTTCACTGTTAAACTCAACAGTTTGTCATTTTTCTTTCTCCTTTAAAACCTCAGACTCAACAGAAAACCACATCACTGAGAGCTGAGTTGTCAATCAACAGCTGCAGCCTTATCTGTGGGCCCCAGGGGCTGATGGGAGGTCTGAGGACCCGCTAGAAACCACGTGGTCCTCGTCTGATCTCACAGCTCGTCCTTGTTTGGCCTCAGCTGCATCAGAGCGCCACTTCTCCCCAGGTTCACCAGAGGAAACACCACTGCACAAAATGCTTTTCCTCCCAGCTGCTGCTCTGTGCTGTCTGTGTTCAGGTGAGTGTTTCCAGCCAATCATGAGCCAACAAACTCCACCTGTAACAAACACTGTCACACTGACCTTCATCTGTCTGTTTCTCTACAGCGCTGGTTGTCATGGCAGCAGAGCTGATCCAGGACCAGTTATCTCTGACCAGGAGAGCTGGTCAAACTGTCTCATTCAGCTGTGCAGGAACTGACCAGTGTAACAGTGATTATGTTTTCTGGTACCAGAAGAAAGAGGCAGAAACATTCACAGTGATTCTACATTTTCAAATAAATAATGGTGTCATAGCTAAAGGCTACAACCATCCTCAGAAAGATGATTTCTCAGCTGTGAATAAACAGAACGGCTGTGAGCTGCAGATTCAGAAAGTTAAACCCTCTCATGCAGCCACCTACTACTGCTCCTGTTGGAAGTCTGGCTCCCACAGTGAGAAATGATCCCTGCAGCCTGAACAAAAACCAACAGATGTCAAACAGTGTTTGTGACAGGAAGAGAGCAGTAAACCACAGCCCAGGGTCACATGTTTCACCTCCATCTCAGCCACAGTCATAATGACTCTGATGACAAAATATCATCTTCCTTTTAAACTAATCTTTACTTCCATCCATCCATTTTCTATACCCGCTTTTCCTGAAAGCCAGGGTCACGGGGATCTACTGGAGCCTATCCCAGCTCTCTTTGGGTGAAAGACAGGGGTCCACCCTGGACAGGTCCCCAGTCCATCACAGGGCCACATAGAGACAAACAACCTCACACACTCACACTCACTCCTATGGGCAATTTAGAGTCACCAATCAACCTGACATACATGTTTTTGGCCTGTGGGAGGAAACCAGAGTACCTGGAGAAAACCCACACAAGCACAGGGAGAACATGCAAACTCAAGCCACCATGCTGCCCAAGTAATCTTTACTTAATACAATTAAAATAAACAACATTCAGAACTACAACTGATCCAATATTAAGAAACTGATGTTTCATGAGTGTCTGAACTTCAGGACAATGTCTGAGGTTTATTGTCCATATTCCAAGACCAACTGAAAACACTGCAGCACCTGGTTTGAATCATTTAGCAGATTTTAATAAATGTTAAGAAGTCATTGTCATGAACACAACAATATGTTGGGGTCTTCCAGAAAGCCGGTTTAGTGAAAACTTAGAAGAGAGTTTGACCCTGAGCTGAGGGAAACTTTTTCCTGCACACTTCCTCCAGCTCATCTGGGGGGACACCGAGGCGTTCCCGGGCCAGCCGAGAGACATAGTCCCTCCAGGGTGTCCTGGGTCTTCCCCGTAGCCTCCTCCCTGTTGTGTATTATCCCTGGAAACTAAAAGCCATGCATAGACAAACTGCGTAACCTGTGTATATCTTTGAAAGATCATATCTATATAAGGGGAAGTATTAAATGAGAAGACTGAGCACAGAAGTGTATCAAAAATCTCATTATACTATAAATGAGTGAATTTCCTAAGTATAGCTGGCAACCCTCTTCAATAGGATCACAAACAGTAGAGAAACAACTGGATCCAAGTTGGTGAAGGTGTTTATTCACAAAACACAGCACAGACAAGGTGAGGTACCCCAGGGTATACTGGCCGTGTTCTCCTAAACTCTCTACCTTTATACTTTTGGTCAGAGGGATGGTTTACACCCCATTGGACCACCTTCTTCTTTTAAGGTCACACAGGTTTGCCACCATTAGTTTTCCTTTTTTAGACATATCTGTGTATTGTTCTCCCCTCATTCCTTTCTTAAGATGCTAGGGGACCATGCCCCACCCATCTCTCTCCCCTATAGATGGGCAGGCTTCAACCGCTCTCCATTCTTTATTTAGTTTTGGTGTACATTTACTATGTCTAAGACTTATTTCAGACAAGTCTCAGTCATGTCCATACTTGGTTTCATGTGCATGTCATTGAGGTCTTACATACATGCCATTGATCCCACCTGTTCCCTTTTAGCTATAGTATTTAGTATTTAGTATTTAGTATTTAGCTCCTTTCTCTAATATGGCCTTTACATGAACATGTCTTCAATAACATACACACAGGATACATATTCAGCTTACCCATGGCCTTAGATTTCTGGGATAACACACAACAATGGAAGATGGGGGGAATCACACCAAGACCCAGAAGAAAGAATTGGGCAGGGAGTGGTTCCCCCAGCATCTTTTAAAAAGGAATTGTGGAGAGGCAATGCACCTATGTATCCAAAAAAGGTAATTTAATTGTGGCAAACAGGCATAACTTTGAGATAAAAAGAGGTGGATCAAGGGGTGTGAATCAACCCTATCCGATATCTTGGCCTTTTGATCATGACCCAAAACTCACGACCATAGGTGACAGTTGGAACATAGACTGACCGGTAAATAGAGAGCTTCGTCTTTCGGCTCAGCTCCTATCTCACCACAACGGACCGGTACACCGACCGCATTGCTGCTGCACCGATCCATCTGTCAATCTCCATCCTTCCCTCAGTCTGACTGCACTGACTGAAGCTGCTGCCACAAACCTGGACAAACTCACAGACTCTGTTACATCTTACATCAGTTTCTGTGAGGATATGTGCATTCCCACCCGGACCTTCTTAACACACAACAACGACAAACCGTGGTTCTCTGGAAAACTCAGACAGCTTCGTCAAGCCAAAGGAGATGCCTACAGAAGTCGAGATCGTGTCTTGTATAATCACGCCAGGAACACACTGAATAAGGAGATCAGAGCAGCTAAGAGGAGCTACTCCAAAAAGCTGGAAAACAAGTTTACAGCTAATGACTCTGCTTCAGTGTGGAGAGGCCTGAGGACAATAACCAACTACAGGACTTCATCCCCCTCCTCAATAGGCAATCAAACGCTGGTGAACGATCTGAATGAGTTCTATTGCAGATTTGAATCACCCCCCACCCGCTCTGATTGTCTTCCAGAGCAACCTTTAACACCATTAACACCTCTAACCATTAACCCCCGCTCCTATACTTCAGACCAGTGTGGACGATGTGCGTCGGCTCTTCAGGAAGCAGTAGAGAAGCAAAGCACCAGGACCAGATGGGGTTTCATCAACATGCCTCAGAACCTGTGCTGACCAGCTGGCTCCCATCTTCTCTCTGATCTTCAACAGATCACTGGAGCTGTGTGAAGTCCCTGCATGCTTCAAACGCTCCACCATCATTCCCATCCCCAAGAAGCCAAAAATCACAGGACTCAATGACTACAGACTGGTGGCTTTGACATCTGTGGTCATGAAGTCCTTTGAAAGACTGGTGTAGGCCCACCTGAAGAACATCACTGGACCCTTCCTGGACCCTCTGCAGTTTGCCTACCGATCCAATCGGTCCGTGGATGATGCAGTCAATATGGGGCTGCACTACATCCTGCAACATCTGGACAAACCAGGGACTTATGTAAGGATTCTGTTTGTGGACTTCAGCTCGGCGTTCAACACCATCATCCCATCACTCTCTCCCAGAATAAACTCTCCCAGCTCTCCGTTCCTGACTCTACCTGTCAGTGGATTACAAGCTTCCTGACGGATAGGCAACAGCTAGTGAGGATGGGGAAATTTACTTCTGGCTCCCGCATCACCAGCACCGGCGCCCCCCAGGGGTGTGTTCTCTCCCCACTGCTCTTCTCCCTCTACACAAACGACTGCACCTCCCGTGACTCCTCCGTGAAACTCCTGAAGTTTGCAGATGACACCACTGTCATTGGTCTCATCCAGGACGGTGAAGAGTCTGCATACAGACATGAAGTGGAGCAGCTGGCTTGCTGGTGCAATCACAACAACCTGGAGCTAAACACGCTCAAAACAGTGGAGATGGTTGTGGACTTCAGGAGAAATGCCCCCACCCACCCCCCTCTCACCATCATGAACAGCACTGTGGCACTAGTGGAGTCATTCAGGTTCCTGGGCACCACCATCTCTCAGGACCTGAAGTGGAACTTCCACATCGACTCCATCATGAAGAAGGCCCATCAGAGGTTGTACTTCCTGCGCCAGCTGAAGAAGTTCAACCTTCCACAGACGCTGCTGACCCAGTTCTACTCAGCAGTCATCGAGTCTGTCCTGTGCTCCTCCATCACTGTCTGGTTTAGCTCCGCCTCTAAATCAGACATCCGAAGACTTCAGAGGACAGTTCGGACTGCTGAGAAGATCACCGGTGTTCCCCAACTCACCCTCCAAGACCTGTTCACCTCCAGAGTGAGAAAAAGAGCTCAGAAAATCACTCTGGATGCCACCCACCCAAGCCACCACCTCTTCCAGCTCTTGCCTTCTGGCCGGCGCTTCAGAGCTCCAAACATCAAGACAGCCCGGCACAAACGAAGCTTCATCCCTCAGGCCATCCAACTCTTAAACTCATAGCTCTCCACCATTCCCTCCTACCACCTGCACTATGTCATTGGCACCGTTTTGCTCTTTGCACATCAATTAGTTCCCCTTACATTCTGTCTTCAGGTTATCTGTGCATTTTTCTTTAGTTTTATGTAGCATTTGTTTCTGTAGCATTTATGTTTACTGTTTGATCCTTTGTAGCATTTATATTTATGTCTGTTTGCGCTGGAGTACCCCTCCCTGTACCTAAACAAATTCCTTGTGTGTGTGTGGACACGTGGTAGAAATTTCTTTAAATTTGAGAGTTGCTAATTCTCAGAAAACAACCACAAGTGTGATGAATCATCTCAGGTTTAATCACAGGCCACTAAACCAATAAACAGACAGAACCACACACCATCAGAGGGTCAAGCAAACATTCAACCCCCACATTGGTTTAAATCAGTGACCATTTGCTCTGTCGTAAAATCCCACACACACTTGGCAAAAAAGCTCATTCTGATTCTCATTCTGATTCTGAGTCGTGAACAAGATCCCAAGATACGTAAACTCCTCCACGTGAGGCAGGGTCTCTCCCCTGACCTGAAGGTGGCAGGCCACCTTTTTCCGGTTGAGGACCATGGCCTCGGACTTGAAGGTGCTGATTCTCATCCCCGCCGCTTCACACTCAGTTGCAAAACGCCCCAGTGCACGCTGAAGGTCCTGGCTCGATGAAGCCAACAGGACAACATCATCTGCAAAAAGCAGAGATGAAATCCTTTGGTCCCTGAACTGCCTGCGCCTAGAAATTTACTAGGCAATGCGAACCAAGCTTCTGCTCCGGTTGTACAGAGACGGGATAGCCCGTAACAAAGGGCCCCGGATGCCATACTTCCAGAGCACCTCCTACAGAATGTCACGAGGAACGCGGTCGAATGTCTTCTCCAAGTCCAGAAAACACGTGAACTGGTTGGGCAAACTCCCATGAACCCTTGAGCACCCTAAAGAGAGTATAGAGCTGGTCGAGTATTCCACGACCGAGAAGAAAACCGCATTGGTCCAGGAACAGAGATCACTGAAAGTCCCAGTAAGTGACTCTGGGAAACTAACCTGCTCTCTGGCAGCCTTTCTCCAAGAAACTCTGAGTTTCTGTGTCTCCTCCTGTCAGTCTGCAGAAACTGTCAGGCCACTTCATGTCCCCGTTCATACGGTTCATATGGACGCTCTGATCAGAGTGCATTTATTTTCATGTGAAATCAGTGAGGAGCTGTCAGGAAACCACCAGGTGAGGACCCAAATGCAGACAAAGAACCCAAGAGACGAGACAAGACAGTCTGGTGATGCTGAATTTATTAAAGTCCAGTGAAGACAACACTAACCAGGACTGAAGAGAAAGTCCAGGATGGAGGGAAGATCCACGTACAGGTGGAAAAGCAAAACTCAACAGACACATACTATACAAGACACACTAACAAGACACAGCTGAACCTGATCAATACACTAACGACAAAGGTAAAACAGACAGCGGTCAGGACAGACAGTGACTGCAACCAGCCACCAGGGGGCCATCGACTTACGACTTCACCTCTGGGAGCTGTCAGGGTGGCCATCTTTGTTTTGCCGTGTCATATTAGTCAATCATATTAAATTAGTGTTTAATGATTTTACAGTCCTATGGCAAAGCTGGATTTTAAATAATTAGCATCAATACAAATGTCAGTGTCATTTTCAATGAGTTCTTAGTTTAGCGTGTTAGCATGCTAACACTTGCTAACATGCACATTTCTCCTAAAAACACGTAACAACAAACGGTGATGTGAATGTCACTGGTGCTGCAGGTATTTGTTGATAAACCAAAGTGTTGGACACATTCAAATGTCGACCTGATGGTGGCGCTGGATGAAAAGTCCGAGGATCAGCAAAGTTATTACGGTTCATCCTGAGGGGAACATGAACGTGTGAAGCAGCTGAAATAGTTGTTGAGATGTTTCAGTCTGGACAATAAAGAGAAGAAAAGCAGAGACAGTCGTGTTGATCTGAACATTAGAGAAACACATGATGGAGCTGAAACATGAAACTGGTTCATAATCTGGACTGGTTCACCTCAGCTGACACATTCAGCTGCACCAGGTTTTTGTTGCACTCTCTCTCACTGTGGGGGGGGAGATACCTCAGTCTTGGCTCTGGGACTAAACTGGTTGTAACAGGTAAGAACAAACTTTTCTTTCCCTTCAGTTGTTTTATTGTGAAGTGTAAAATGTGTTTAAAGTCAGTTTCTGATGCTTCAGACTTTCCATGTTAGTTTTCCATCATTAGTCCAGAGTTCCTTCTGCAGCCGTTCTTAAATAAAAAAGTTCAACAACATGTGAACAGATGTTTAAATGTCAGTGCACACCAGAAGGAATTCTTGATTTCTGCAGGAGCTCAAAGAGTTTTAAGAGTCCAGAAAGTTTTCTATTGGAACGGGGCTGTGGATTCTCATCAGCTGCTGTTTAATGAAGGCTCACACTGTTTCTCAGTGATGGGCAAGACTCTTCATATTCACTCGTTCTTTATCGTTGAAAGGTTTTAAATGTTATTTCACTTTAAAGACAAAATGCATTTTAATATTCTCATGGAAATATGATATTTAAAGAATTACACTTATGACAATATATAAATTTTACATTATTGTAAATATTAAAAAAATACCTGTTTAATATATTGTATAAAATATCACGTTAGTGTAATATAATGACGAGCTTAATATTTAGATGAAACGTATGAAATACATTGTACATGATGACATATAATTATCTCCTTTATTAGCTTTGTATATACGTTTCTACTTCACAATAAAAATATGTTGTCACTGATACAGAAAAATCAACACTAATAGATTTAACATTAACAAATAAACCTCATCAGTTTGTTGGCAGTGGAGGTTTTGCCTTAAATGTGAGTGATCCCTGCCACATGTTTTGTATCAGAGATCCAAGGCAAAAAAAGATTCCACTGTGTATTATTCCGAAGAGACTTCAGACTTTTGGAAGACCAGGCTTTTCTTTGTGATTTGTATTATAGTGATCTCTCCAGGGTTTGTGCTAGTCCAGATCCAGAATTAGCCCTGAGTGAATTCATAGAAACCTTTAACACCACAGCAAATAAACACGGACCATTTAAGATCCTTAGGATTAGAAGTAGAACTAACCCTTGGTTTACAAATAATGTCTGGGATTTGTTCATGTCCAGAGACAGAGCCGCTCAAACTAACCAACTGACTGGCAGGCCTTTAGACAGCTGAGGAATAACTGTGTGGAGACTATTATATTTGCTAAAGGTAGTTATTTTATTGAACATCGGTCTGATAAAGAAAATCCTCCCAATTTGTGGAAAACCCTTTAGAGGTTGAATGGTGGTTTTATGTCGTCTCTACCCAATAATCTCTCAACTGACACTGTTTTCATCTCAGATAAGGAACAAATGTGGAGCTTTTATACTTATTTTATCTTATCTAGTGACGTTTTTAATAAACAAGAATCAGGCAAAATTTCTGATGTTGAGCTAAGTCCATTTAGCAGGAAGAAGGATTATTCAAGTCCTTATTCATTTATGCCTGAGGCCACTATCTGTCCAGGAAATTTTTTATCATTTGCTTTCAGTTCAATTAAAAAAAGCCACAGGAGCAGATCAGTTCCATCCTAAGTTTTTACAAACAGCTGCTCCTGTTATCACATTTGCTGTGACGCAGATTTTCTTATTGAAAAACTTCAGTCACTTGGTTTTTACAACAACGTTTGTAAATGGCTCCAGAATGATCTTAGTAAATAAGTCAAGCAATAGTTGCAGATGATGATCTAGAACTTTTTCAATCACTTTTAAATGCTCTTATTTGACCAATGTTCTTGTTTTAGTTATTTTTTTAAATTGATCATTTTAATGTTTTATTTCATTTTATTTTTATGGTCTTTTAATTTATTGAAATTCATTTTATTTATGTAAATAGTATATCCTGTGGTTCCTTATCTGTTGTAAACCCTATATTGTGTCTACAGGGCACCATTGCAAACCAGAGCTAGACTCTCAACTGTTGTCTAAATAAAGGTTAAATATAACTGAAGATATTTTCCAATAGTAACTGTATTGATGAGGACTTTAGTGATCAGAGTCCATGTAGTTTCCAGGATCAGACTGAATGTAGTGCAGTGCTGGAAGCTGCTGTTGACTGTGGGAATGTGTGTCTGTGCTGCTTGTTGCTGCTGTCAAACTTCAGATGAGCAGGTAGTGAAGCCTGTGGTGAGCGTGTACCCAGCAGCATCCAGAGCCCACCTGGAGGGGAAGAGCTCCCTGCTGTGTCTGGCCTCAGCCATGTTTCCTCCTTTGGTCCAGTTCTCCTGGAAAAGACAGAAGGAGAACGGCCAGCTGGAGGAGCTGCCCTCTGCTGAGGGAGAGCAGCTGGAGCTCAGGGAGTCGGGACGCACCGCCGCCATCCTGCTGGTCCACCACCCAGAGAACAGCAGGTATAAATACCGCTGCTACGTGGAGCACGAGGGGGGCAGAGTGGAGGCCCAAACAGAACAAGGTAATGAAGGCTTGGTGACTGTGTTCAGCAGTGATTCAGCTTCATGTGGAGACGCTGTCAAACAGAGCAGAGCAGCAGAGGACTGACATTTGTCACTGCAGCTCCAAACATTTGACTCCTTTTCTGTTTCAGAGGTTCCAGCTCCAGCAGCCTCCTGTCCTCCAGAGAGAGAGCCAGCAGACCTGCCAGCTGTGCAGCAAGCTGACTGTAAGAGCAGCTGCTGCCTCTCTGCATGGACAGCTCCAATGTTGTGCTGCAGTTAGGGCTGCATATCAGTCTGTTGACTTTCTGCTCAGCATTGAAGCACTGACACATATACTAATATAGACGACACTAAACCTGGGCCTTTGAGGCTGCTACAACAACTTTAGGGACTAGATCTCAAAGCTCCACTGATTCATCTTTCTACATTCAGAATGAATCTAATGACTGTGTGTGAAGTCAAAGGGCAGACAGGGGTTTGTTCACTTGGTGTGGAGTTCTTCTGCCCCCAAGTGGCTGCACAAACAAAATGTATGAGTCCAGCATCAAACTCATAATAACCTGTGTCTGTTTCAATCCTTTTCTGTTGCAGTGGTTCCCCTGGATCCCCTGGATCCTGTCCAGTCTCAGTGCAGGGTGAAGCTGCTCTGTCTGCTGTACACAGTGCTGATAGTGAAGAGTCTGCTGTACTGCTGTGGACTCTCTCTGCTGATGAGCCTCAGAAACAAGGGACCGTCCACCTGCTGCTCACATGCTGACTGACTGTTTTCTGCTCACCTTTTCTCACCATCACATCTCATCCCTTCATCTCATTCATCACTTTCAACACTTTTCACAAATGTCACTTATATCATGTTGTGTTGCTTTGGACAATGTTTCTCTATATGCACACGTTTGATACAGTCATTGGAAAAACGATTTTGAAGCTTTTCTTCTTTCCTGCTTTTAATTGTGACCTGAACTGAAAGTGAAGCTTAATTATCAGGTGTGTGGCAAATATTTTACTGTTTGTATGATTTTTGCTGTTATTGTGTTTCTTTTTCATACATTATGCAGAGAGTGGCAGGTTTGTCAAACTCTTTCAGTGTAACATTCTCAATAAACTGAAAAATCAGTGTCTGTGTGAAATAAACATATTTGTGTTTTGGCTTTAAGTTTGATTTTAGAGGAAGAAAATAGAAATGGATTCAACTGTGTCAGTGAATTCACTTTGTTCAGAAATATTTCTAAAAATATTTTTAATAAAATGCAAAGAACAAAAAAAATGATTAGGAACATGAATCTGTGATATATAGTCCAGTAAGTGTGGGTGTTGTCAGAAGGATCTATGTTGTGTTTGTTATTTAGCACATTTACCATATTTTACAACTGTGTCAGTGTTGATGTCAAACTCTACGCTGATGACACTGTTGTGTACACACATGAATAAAACACCATGGAAAGGTAAATAACATTTTTATACAGTATC
Source organism: Mastacembelus armatus (assembly GCF_900324485.2). Classification (NCBI taxonomy): domain Eukaryota; kingdom Metazoa; phylum Chordata; class Actinopteri; order Synbranchiformes; family Mastacembelidae; genus Mastacembelus; species Mastacembelus armatus. The sequence goes on along the minus strand of NC_046649.1, from coordinate 24,006,302 downwards.
AATTAATTTACACCATATTTCAAATGTATATTAAGTCACATATACAGTATGAGTGATTTACTATCAACTGAAAGTCTGTTTAAATTTATACATATACTAGGACGCTATTTACAAGCTGCTTAAAAATTACTGCTGTGAGGAAAAACATCATTTATACTGAAAATAAAACTTTAGCAGATGTTAAACATGATACGATTGAGTTTAATTTAGAAAATGACCAAGGACACAAGTGACTGACAGGAGGGCCACAGTCTCCTGTTAGGGCCCCAGAGCAAAGGCAGCTGTGGCCCCTGCTCAGCCCCAACACAACTTTACAGAGGTGTTTATTTTCATCACAGCAGTTCAACATGAAGTGATCATTTTCACTGTGGCTGATGGCGTCCTGGGGGATCTCCTCCCAGACCTGGATCTAACACCTATGCTGACTGGCACCCCACTCGTACCGCGCAACATACACTGACTGAACTACAGGCCCAGTTCTAGGTTCAGTAGGAGTGGGGGAACAAGTACAAAACTCGATCTGAGACCAGGCACTTTGAACACATGCTGACGCTTTAATAAACAGCAATAAATAACTATACACAGTAACAACAACAATATCAACAATCCTGCAGGTGAGTGATGCTTTTTTCACAGACTTCAGAAATGATTATGCTTCAATATCTGTCCTGGTTGGACAGTTCAGGTTAACTTCTCTAGATCAGTGTGTGACACAGTGTGTGTTACTAAACTCACCACCAACCTCAATGTGTCTGTGGGGACATGAATGTCTTTTGTGTTTCTGCATCTTTGTGACCCAGATTTTTTATTTTCCATCAGATTCAAATCAAGATGCAGAAACTTTTCCCTGAACAAGTTCAATGAAACAGAAAAGTATGTGGGAAAGAATCATTTAGAAAAGACATGGAAATAATGGACTTTTAATTTCCTGCCATGAAATGATCATTTTCACTGTTAAACTCAACAGTTTGTCATTTTTCTTTCTCCTTTAAAACCTCAGACTCAACAGAAAACCACACCACTGAGACCTGAGCTGTCAATCAACAGCTGCAGCCTCATCTGTGGGCCCAAGGGGCTGATGGGAGGTCTGAGGACCCGTTAGAAACCACGTGGTCCTCGTCTGATCTCACAGCTCGTCCTTGTTTGGCCTCAGCTGCATCAAAGTGCCACTTCTCCCCAGGTTCACCAGAGGAAACACCACTGCACAAAATGCTTTTTCTCCCAGCTGCTGCTCTGTGCTGTCTGTGTTCAGGTGAGTGTTTCCAGCCAATCAGGAGCCAACAAACTCCACCTGTAACAAACACTGTCACACTGACCTTCATCTGTCTGTTTCTCTACAGCACTGGTTGTCATGGCAGCAGAGCTGATCCAGGACCAGTTATCTCTGACCAGGAGAGCTGGTCAAACTGTCTCATTCAGCTGTGCAGGAACTGACAAGTGTTACAATAATTATATTTACTGGTACCAGAAGAAAGAGACAGAAACATTCACAGTGATTCTACGTATTCAAAGAAATAATGGTGTCATAGCTAAAGGCTACAACCATCCTCAGAAAGATGATTTCTCAGCTGTGATGAAACAGAACGGCTGTGAGCTGCAGATTCAGAAAGTTAATCCCTCTCATGCAGCCACCTACTACTGCTCCTGTTGGAAGTCTGGCTCCCACAGTGAGAAATGATCCCTGCAGCCTGAACAAAAACCAACAGATGTCAAACAGTGTTTGTGACAGGAAGAGAGCAGTAAACCACAGCCCAGGGTCACATGTTTCACCTCCATCTCAGCCACAGTCATAATGATTCTGATGACAAAATATCATCTTCCTTTTAAACTCATCTTTACTTCCATCCATCCATTTTCTATACCCGCTTTTCCTGAAAGCCAGGGTCACAGGGATCTACTGGAGCCTATCCCAGCTCTCTTTGGGTGAAAGGCAGGGGTCCACCCTGGACAGGTCCCCAATCCATCACAGGGCCACATAGAGACAAACAACCTCACACACTCACACTCACTCCTATGGGCAATTTAGAGTCACCAATCAACCTGACATACATGTTTTTGGCCTGTGGGAGGAAACCAGAGTACCTGGAGAAAACCCACACAAGCACAGGGAGAACATGCAAACTCAAGCCACCATGCTGCCCAAGTAATCTTTACTTAATACAGTTAAAATAAACAACATTCAGAACTACAACTGATCCAATATTAAGAAACTGATGTTTCATGAGTGTCTGAACTTCAGGACAATGTCTGAGGTTTATTGTCCATATTCCAAGACCAACTGAAAACACTGCAGCACCTGGTTTGAATCATTTAGCAGATTTTAATAAATGTTAAGAAGTCATTGTCATGAACACAACAATATGTTGGGGTCTTCCAGAAAGCCGGTTTAGTGAAAACTTAGAAGAGAGTTTGACCCTGAGCTGAGGGAAACTTTTTCCTGCACACTTCCTCCAGCTCATCTGGGGGGACACCGAGGCGTTCCCGGGCCAGCCGAGAGACATAGTCCCTCCAGGGTGTCCTGGGTCTTCCCCGTAGCCTCCTCCCTGTTGTGTATTATCCCTGGAAACTAAAAGCCATGCATAGACAAACTGCGTAACCTGTGTATATCTTTGAAAGATCATATCTATATAAGGGGAAGTATTAAATGAGAAGACTGAGCACAGAAGTGTATCAAAAATCTCATTATACTATAAATGAGTGAATTTCCTAAGTATAGCTGGCAACCCTCTTCAATAGGATCACAAACAGTAGAGAAACAACTGGATCCAAGTTGGTGAAGGTGTTTATTCACAAAACACAGCACAGACAAGGTGAGGTACCCCAGGGTATACTGGCCGTGTTCTCCTAAACTCTCTACCTTTATACTTTTGGTCAGAGGGATGGTTTACACCCCATTGGACCACCTTCTTCTTTTAAGGTCACACAGGTTTGCCACCATTAGTTTTCCTTTTTTAGACATATCTGTGTATTGTTCTCCCCTCATTCCTTTCTTAAGATGCTAGGGGACCATGCCCCACCCATCTCTCTCCCCTATAGATGGGCAGGCTTCAACCGCTCTCCATTCTTTATTTAGTTTTGGTGTACATTTACTATGTCTAAGACTTATTTCAGACAAGTCTCAGTCATGTCCATACTTGGTTTCATGTGCATGTCATTGAGGTCTTACATACATGCCATTGATCCCACCTGTTCCCTTTTAGCTATAGTATTTAGTATTTAGTATTTAGTATTTAGCTCCTTTCTCTAATATGGCCTTTACATGAACATGTCTTCAATAACATACACACAGGATACATATTCAGCTTACCCATGGCCTTAGATTTCTGGGATAACACACAACAATGGAAGATGGGGGGAATCACACCAAGACCCAGAAGAAAGAATTGGGCAGGGAGTGGTTCCCCCAGCATCTTTTAAAAAGGAATTGTGGAGAGGCAATGCACCTATGTATCCAAAAAAGGTAATTTAATTGTGGCAAACAGGCATAACTTTGAGATAAAAAGAGGTGGATCAAGGGGTGTGAATCAACCCTATCCGATATCTTGGCCTTTTGATCATGACCCAAAACTCACGACCATAGGTGACAGTTGGAACATAGACTGACCGGTAAATAGAGAGCTTCGTCTTTCGGCTCAGCTCCTATCTCACCACAACGGACCGGTACACCGACCGCATTGCTGCTGCACCGATCCATCTGTCAATCTCCATCCTTCCCTCAGTCTGACTGCACTGACTGAAGCTGCTGCCACAAACCTGGACAAACTCACAGACTCTGTTACATCTTACATCAGTTTCTGTGAGGATATGTGCATTCCCACCCGGACCTTCTTAACACACAACAACGACAAACCGTGGTTCTCTGGAAAACTCAGACAGCTTCGTCAAGCCAAAGGAGATGCCTACAGAAGTCGAGATCGTGTCTTGTATAATCACGCCAGGAACACACTGAATAAGGAGATCAGAGCAGCTAAGAGGAGCTACTCCAAAAAGCTGGAAAACAAGTTTACAGCTAATGACTCTGCTTCAGTGTGGAGAGGCCTGAGGACAATAACCAACTACAGGACTTCATCCCCCTCCTCAATAGGCAATCAAACGCTGGTGAACGATCTGAATGAGTTCTATTGCAGATTTGAATCACCCCCCACCCGCTCTGATTGTCTTCCAGAGCAACCATTAACACCTCCAACCATCAACCCCCTCTCCCACGCTCCGACACTTCAGACCAGTGTGGACGATGTGTGTCAGCTCTTCAGGAAGCAGAAGAGAAGGAAAGCACCTGGACCAGATGGGGTTTCATCAACATGCCTCAGAACCTGTGCTGACCAGCTGGCTCCCATCTTCTCTCTGATCTTCAACAGATCACTGGAGCTGTGTGAAGTCCCTGCATGCTTCAAACGCTCCACCATCATTCCCATCCCCAAGAAGCCAAAAATCACAGGACTCAATGACTACAGACTGGTGGCTCTGACATCTGTGGTCATGAAGTCCTTTGAAAGACTGGTGTTGGCCCACCTGAAGAACATCACTGGACCCTCCCTGGACCCTCTGCAGTTTGCCTACCGATCCAATCGGTCCGTGGATGATGCAGTCAATATGGGGCTGCACTACATCCTGCAACATCTGGACAAACCAGGGACTTATGTAAGGATTCTGTTTGTGGACTTCAGCTCGGCGTTCAACACCATCATCCCATCACTCTCTCCCAGAATAAACTCTCCCAGCTCTCCGTTCCTGACTCTACCTGTCAGTGGATTACAAGCTTCCTGACGGATAGGCAACAGCTAGTGAGGATGGGGAAATTTACTTCTGGCTCCCACATCTCCAGCACCGGCGCCCCCCAGGGGTGTGTTCTCTCCCCACTGCTCTTCTCCCTCTACACAAACGACTGCACCTCCCGTGACTCCTCCGTGAAACTCCTGAAGTTTGCAGATGACACCACTGTCATTGGTCTCGTCCAGGACGGTGAAGAGTCTGCATACAGACATGAGGTGGAGCAGCTGGCTTGCTGGTGCAATCACAACAACCTGGAGCTAAACACGCTCAAAACAGTGGAGATGGTTGTGGACTTCAGGAGAAATGCCCCCACCCACCCCCCTCTCACCATCATGAACAGCACTGTGGCACTAGTGGAGTCATTCAGGTTCCTGGGCACCACCATCTCTCAGGACCTGAAGTGGAACTTCCACATCGACTCCATCATGAAGAAGGCCCAGCAGAGGTTGTACTTCCTGCGCCAGCTGAAGAAGTTTAACCTTCCACAGACGCTGCTGACCCAGTTCTACTCAGCAGTCATCGAGTCTGTCCTGTGCTCCTCCATCACTGTCTGGTTTAGCTCCGCCTCTAAATCAGACATCCGAAGACTTCAGAGGACAGTTCGGACTGCTGAGAAGATCACCGGTGTTCCCCAACTCACCCTCCAAGACCTGTTCACCTCCAGAGTGAGAAAAAGAGCTCAGAAAATCACTCTGGATGCCACCCACCCGAGTCACCACCTCTTCCAGCTCTTACCCTCTGGCCGGCGCTTCAGAGCTCCAAACATCAAGACAGCCCGGCACAAACGAAGCTTCATCCCTCAGGCCATCCAACTCTTAAACTCATAGCTCTCCACCATTCCCTCCTACCACCTGCACTATGTCATTGGCACCGTTTTGCTCTTTGCACATCAATTAGTTCCCCTTACATTCTGTCTTCAGGTTATCTGTGCATTTTTCTTTAGTTTTATGTTTTTTATGTTTTGTTTCTGTAGCATTTATGTTTACTGTTTGATCCTTTGTAGCATTTGTATTTATGTCTGTTTGCGCTGGAGTACCCCTCCCTGTACCTAAACAAATTCCTTGTGTGTGTGTGGACACGTGGTAGAAATTTCTTTAAATTTGAGAGTTGCTAATTCTCAGAAAACAACCACAAGTGTGATGAATCATCTCAGGTTTAATCACAGGCCACTAAACCAATAAACAGACAGAACCACACACCATCAGAGGGTCAAGCAAACATTCAACCCCCACATTGGTTTAAATCAGTGACCATTTGCTCTGTCGTAAAATCCCACACACACTTGGCAAAAAAGCTCATTCTGATTCTCATTCTGATTCTGAGTCGTGAACAAGATCCCAAGATACGTAAACTCCTCCACGTGAGGCAGGGTCTCTCCCCTGACCTGAAGATGGCAGGCCACCTTTTTCCGGTTGAGGACCATGGCCTCGGACTTGAAGGTGCTGATTCTCATCCCCGCCGCTTCACACTCAGTTGCAAAACGCCCCAGTGCACGCTGAAGGTCCTGGCTCGATGAAACCAACAGGACAACATCATCTGCAAAAAGCAGAGATGAAATCCTTTGGTCCCTGAACTGGCTGCGCCTAGAAATATACTAGGCAATACGAACCAAGCTTCTGCTCCGGTTGTACAGAGACCGGATAGCCCGTAACAAAGGGCCCCGGATGCCATACTTCCAGAGCACCTCCTACAGAATGTCACGAGGAACGCGGTCGAATGTCTTCTCCAAGTCCAGAAAACACGTGAACTGGTTGGGCAAACTCCCATGAACCCTCGAGCACCCTAAAGAGAGTATAGAGCTGGTCGAGTGTTCCACGACCGAGAAGAAAACCGCATTGGTCCAGGAACAGAGATCACTGAAAGTCCCAGTAAGTGACTCTGGGAAACTAACCTGCTCTCTGGCAGCCTTTCTCCAAGAAACTCTGAGTTTCTGTGTCTCCTCCTGTCAGTCTGCAGAAACTGTCAGGCCAATTCATGTCCCCGTTCATACGGTTCATATGGACGCTCTGATCAGAGTGCATTTATTTTCATGTGAAATCAGTGAGGAGCTGTCAGGAAACCACCAGGTGAGGACCCAAATGCAGACAAAGAACCCAAGAGACGAGACAAGACAGTCTGGTGATGCTGAATTTATTAAAGTCCAGTGAAGACAACACTAACCAGGACTGAAGAGAAAGTCCAGGATGGAGGGAAGATCCACGTACAGGTGGAAAAGCAAAACACAACAGACACATACTATACAAGACACACTAACAAGACACAGCTGAACCTGATCAATACACTAACAACAAAGGTAAAACAAACAGCGGTCAGGACAGACAGTGACTGCAACCAGCCACCAGGGGGCCATCGACTTACGACTTCACCTCTGGGAGCTGTCAGGGCGGCCATCTTTGTTTTGCCGTGTCATATTAGTCAATCATATTAAATTAGTGTTTTATGATTTTACAGTCCTATGGCAAAGCTGGATTTTAAATAATTAGCATCAATACAAATGTCAGTGTCATTTTCAATGAGTTCTTAGTTTAGCGTGTTAGCATGCTAACACTTGCTAACATGCACATTTCTCCTAAAGACACGTAACAACAAAAGGTGATGTGAATGTCATTGGTGCTGCAGGTATTTGTTGATAAACCAAAGTGTTGGACACATTCAAATGTCGACCTGATGGTGGCGCTGGATGAAAAGTCCGAGGATCAGCAAAGTTATTACGGTTCATCCTGAGGGGAACATGAACGTGTGAAGCAGCTGAAATAGTTGTTGAGATGTTTCAGTCTGGACAATAAAGAGAAGAAAAGCAGAGACAGTCGTGTTGATCTGAACATTAGAGAAACACATGATGGAGCTGAAACATGAAACTGGTTCATAATCTGGACTGGTTCACCTCAGCTGACACATTCAGCTGCACCAGGTTTTTGTTGCACTCTCTCTCACTGTGGGGGGGGAACTGTGTACCTCATCTATGGCTCTGGGACTAAACTGGTTGTAACAGGTAAGAACAAACTTTTCTTTCCCTTCAGTTGTTTTATTGTGAAGTGTAAAATGTGTTTAAAGTCAGTTTCTGCTGCTTCAGACTTTCCATGTTAGTTTTCCATCATTAGTCCAGAGTTCCTTCTGCAGCCGTTCTTAAATGAAAAAGTTCAACAACATGTGAACAGATGTTTAAATGTCAGTGCACACCAGAAGGAATTCTTGATTTCTGCAGGAGCTCAAAGAGTTTTAAGAGTCCAGAAAGTTTTCTATTGGAACTGGGCTGTGGATTCTCATCAGCTGCTGTTTAATGAAGGCTCACACTGTTTTTCTTTTCTCTCTTCTCTCTCCTGAAAGAAATGAAATTCCACATGAATGATTGTGGAGGATTTTCCTGCTCAGTTGACTTTTTGAACAAAATCTGGAATTAATCAAAGTGAATTTCAGTGATGAGCAGGATTCTTCACATTCACTCTCAGTCTTTACAGCATTTAAATGTTATTTTGCTATGAAGAAAATTATACTTCAATATAGTCTTGGAATTAACATCTTTAAAAAATGTACACATTTTTTTATATTATAAATATTTTACATTGTAAATATTGATTTAGTAATAAAAATATTAATGTACAGGAAAAATCAGTATTATGTATAATAACACACATATCTGTGTAATGAACATTAAAAGGTTTAGTAATTAACATTAATAATAAACGTAATGTGTATATAATACATTGTGTATTAGTTATACAGTATAACACTCATATATATGATTCTGTTTTACAATTTAAATATTTTGTAAAAGGTTAATCATGTATATCTGATGAACGAACCTCAATTTATGGAAGAGTGAAAATGTGGAAAATACTTTAATAATGAGGAAAAATATTTTAAATCAAGACAAAATTTAACTGTATTGAGCTTTAACTCTAACGACTGTTTCCTGAAGTGCAAAGCAAAAAGGATAAAACTACAAAAATAAACGATTAAATAAAATGCAAAGGAAATTACAGTATAAAAAACTATATATATATATACCTGCCTGAACAAAGCAGCAGGTTCAATATCCAAACAACTTGCAGACAAAATATATGTATTTTCTTAATTACATATGTTTTCCAGTTATAACTGTCCAATACAGACTTTCTAACATTTATTGAACTACACCATGACTTTACTATAATGTAGAGTTTATTCAGATTTTAATGATGGTAAAAAACACGAAGTTGAGATTTTATTATATTTGGTACAAAATGGAATTTAGTGTAAATATAAAACATTTTGTAACTGAGGTTTATACAGAGAAATTAAAGCTGTGTAGAAAAGAAAACACAAAAACATGTTGACACTATTTTAGTCAAACCAAATCTATTGTAGAAAAATGTGTTTGTATTTTTGTTAGGAATAAATTCTTTAATACGACAGTAAACCCTCGAAATTCACAGGGGTTACATTCCTAAAGCATCTGAGAATTGTGAAAAACTGCGAATTTTGGATGTGGTCAAAAAAAAAAAAGCCTATAAATGTCTAAACCCTAAATATGTCCCCAGACATGCTCCCAAAACACTTTAATTTATTCTCAAACTCAGTTTAACACATTATTAGTAAATAAATCAGTGACGAAAATTAGTAAATTATATTGTTCTTAATAATTTAGCTCTAAAATGCCTAAAAAATTATATGTTGCCATGAAAAAAGCCATAAAAACTGGAGAATATTTGTGGTTTCTGCAAACAACTGTTAGTTAGGTTCTAAGGAAAAATCCACGAATGACGGAGACAGTGAACTCTGAACTGCGACTTCACGGGGTCGACTGTATTTATATCAGGAAATATCTGTTCATGCTGTTAATCTTCTGACTGTCAGTGGATTTTAAAAACAGTCAAATATGTGATTAAAACTATTGCAGATATATTGATATTATATTGTGCTGATACATATATTCTCATCTTCTGATATTTAGACGTTAAATAGAAATGGACAGAGTTGAGATATTGCTGCCATCTTTGTCTTTGCTGTTGTTGCTGCTGTCAAACTTCAGATGAGCAGGTAGTGAAGCCTGTGGTGAGCGTGTACCCAGCAGCATCCAGAGCCCACCTGGAGGGGAAGAGCTCCCTGCTGTGTCTGGCCTCAGCCATGTTTCCTCCTCTGGTCCAGTTCTCCTGGAAAAGACAGAAGGAGAACGGCCAGCTGGAGGAGCTGCCCCCTGCTGAGGGAGAGCAGCTGGAGCTCAGGGAGTCGGGACGCACCGCCGCCATCCTGCTGGTCCATCAGCCAGAGAACAGCACGTATAAATACCGCTGCTACGTGGAGCACGAGGGGGGCAGAGTGGAGGCCCAAACAGAACAAGGTAATGAAGACTTGGTGACTGTGTTCAGCAGTGATTCAGCTTCATGTGGAGACCCTGTCAAACAGAGCAGAGCAGCAGAGGACTGACATTTGTCACTGCAGCTCCAAACATTTGACTCCTTTTCTGTTTCAGAGGTTCCAGCACCAGCAGCCTCCTGTCCTCCAGAGAGAGAGCCAGCAGACCTGCCAGCTGTGCAGCAAGCTGACTGTAAGAGCAGCTGCTGCCTCTCTGCATGGACAGCTCCAATGTTGTGCTGCAGTTAGGGCTGCATATCAGTCTGTTGACTTTCTGCTCAGCATTGAAGCACCGACACATATACTAATATAGACGACACTAAACCTGGGCCTTTGAGGCTGCTACAACAACTTTTGGGGCTAGATCTCAAAGCTCCACTGATTCATCTTTCTACATTCAGAATGAATCTAATGACTGTGTGTGAAGTCAAAGGGCAGACAGGAGTTTGTTCACTTGGTGTGGAGTTCTTCTGCCCCCAAGTGGCTGCACAAACACAATGTATGAGTCCAGCATCAAACTCATAATAACCTGTGTCTGTTTCAATCCTTTTCTGTTGCAGTGGTTCCCCTGGATCCTCTGGATCCTGTCCAGTCTCAGTGCAGGGTGAAGCTGCTCTGTCTGCTGTACACAGTGCTGATAGTGAAGAGTCTGCTGTACTGCTGTGGACTCTCTCTGCTGATGAGCCTCAGAAACAAGGGACCGTCCACCTGCTGCTCACATGCTGACTGACTGTTTTCTGCTCACCTTTTCTCACCGTCACATCTCATCCCTTCATCTCATTCATCACTTTCAGCACTTTTCACAAATGTCACTTATATCATGTTGTGTTGCTTTGGACAATGTTTCTCTATATGCACATGTTTGATACAGTCATTGGAAAAATGATTTTGAAGCTTTTCTTCTTTCCTACTTTTAATTGTGACCTGAACTGAACATGAAGCTTAATTATCAGGTGTGTGGCAAATATTTTACTGTTTGTATGATTTTTGCTGTTATTGTGTTTCTTTTTCATACATTATGCAGAGAGTGGCAGGTTTGTCAAATTCTTTCAATGTAACATTCTCAATAAACTGACAAATCAGTCTTTGTGTTTTATAAACATTTTCGTATTTATGGTTTTAATTTTAATTTTAGAGCAAGAAATTACAAATAGATTCAACTGTCTTGGATGGTGTAATTAATTTCAGTGTGGTTAAAAATATTTCAAAAATATTTTAATAAAGTAAAAAGAACAAGAAAAACAAACAATATCAAACTGTGACATACAGTCCAGTAGGAATGGGTGATGACTGGAGGATCCTTTTTGGTTTGTTTTATCATTTATAACATTTTTATATTTATAGAAATTTTTGAGCATGAAATTAGAACTATGTTGGACTGTGAAAGTAATTTCACTTTGCTTTGAAATATTTCTAAAATGATTTAAATGAAATGCAAAGAAAGAAATCATAAAACTGTGACATACAGTCCAGTAGTTGTTGGTGCTGCCAGTAGGGTCCATGATGAGTTTGTCTATCAGCAAATTTACCGTAAATGTGCTGATGTCAAACTCTACACTGATGACACTGTTGTTTATGCACATATATAAAACATGGAAAGCTACCAAAAATTAATATAGAGATAGATTTTGAAATCATTTACAACTTATATGAAATGTATGCTAAGTCCCATATAAAATTTTAAATTATTTACTGGCTACTAAAAGTCTGTTTAAATGTGTATTTGTATTATATATATTTTAGAACATCATTTACAGGCTGCTTAAAATAATCCTACAGCTGCACTGGTCACATCATTCATACTAAAAACAGAAATTTAACTGATGTTAAACATGAAATAATTAGCAGTTCGACAGGAAACAGTGTGTGTTACTAAACTCACCACTAACCTGAATGTGTCTGTGGGGACATGATTCTTGTTTTTCTGCATCATCGTGACCCAAATTTTTTATCTGCCGTCAGATTCAAATCAAGAAACCTGCAGAAACTTTTCATTGAATAGGTTCAGAAAAACAGAAACATCTATGGAAAAGAATCTTTTAGAAAATAGAAAAAAAAACTTTTAAACCTTAATGTTCCTGCCATGAAATGATCATGTCACATTATTCTTTCTACTTTAAAACCTCAGACTCAACAGAAAACCACACCACTGAGAGCTGAGCTGTTGATCAACAGCTGCAGCCTTATCTGTGGGCCCCAGGGGCTGATGGGAGGTCTGAGGACCCATTAGGACCCTCAGCTGCATCAAAGCGCCACTTCTCCCCAGGTTCACCAGAGGAAACACCACTGCACAAAATGCTTTTCCTCCCAGCTGCTGCTCTGTGCTGTCTGTGTTCAGGTGAGTGTTTCCAGCCAATCAGGGGCCAACAAACGCCACCTGTAACAAACACTGTCACACTGACCTTCATCTGTCTGTTTCTCTACAGCGCTGGTTGTCATGTCAGGAGAGCTGATCCAGGACCAGTTATCTCTGACCAGCAGAGCTGGTCAAACTATCTCATTCATCTGTGCAGGAACTGACCAGTGTGGTGAAAACTGGGTGTTCTGGTACCAGATGAAAGAAGCAAAAATGTTCACAATGATTCTACATATTAATAAGAGGACTGGACGATTAAATTCAGGTTACAATCATCCCGATAAAGATGATTTCTCAGCTGTGAATAAACAGAACAACTGTGAGCTGCAGATTCAGAAAGTTAAACCCTCTCATGCAGCCACCTACTACTGCTCCTGTTGGAAGTATAGCTCCCACAGTGAGAAATGATCCCTGCAGCCTGAACAAAAACCAACAGACGTCAGTGTTTGCGACAAGAAACGAACAGTAAACTACAGTCCAGGTTCACGTTTCACATCCATCTCATCACAACAATTGTGATGGCAAAATTATAATAATAATAATTATTATTATTATTATTAAAATCAGACTCAGTATATTGGGATAAACCCCTTACTTAGAATAAATGTGACCTCAATAGTTGTTTATATATGAGGACAGCCATTACAATATTTGGACTTTTCCCTAAACCAAATATTAATCACAGCGATGTCACATCTTAAAACACATTTATTTTACATTTGCTGCTGTACTTCAATACTACAGTATTGAAGGCAGAGTTAAGGTGAACACATAACAACCTCACAATAATGTTCACCTTAGCTCTGGCTTCAATACCATCACTCCTCACAAACTCATTCAGAATTTGGGAATCAGTGATTTACTTTTTTCTTGACTATGAATTTCCCGTCAAACAGACAAGGGTCGGAATAGGTAAATATTGCTCTTCAGTAATCTGGTCACATACAGGGGTAACACAGGGCTGTGTGCTCGGTCCACTTCTTTTCACTGTTTACATGACTGCAAACCAATCACTGTTCTAATGTCATTGTTCCACATTACACATGAACTGTTTTTCAGCAGCGCCTGATTAAGAAAACAAACCAGTGACTTTTCTTTTTAACCCTCAGGGGTCGACGAACATGCCACTGCGTTTTGTGGCATCTACTCCTGATAAGGCGGAAACTAACTTAAATTACTCAGTCAGTTTTAATCGTACAGATAAGAGCAATATATCATTCGATTCTGTAAAGGGTCTAGCTTGATTTGTATACCCTCATAATAACAAGAAACGCTGTGCTTTATACATAAAATACATAAAGCAGACAGGGTGCGCTCTGTCTTCTCTGTTTCTGTCAGCTGTCTTCACAGACACACAGATAAAACAACCTGAATCTCAGCGAACACATAAAAATAAGACATATATGGCTAGAAAGCTTGAAATGTTTTATTTTAAATGAAACAATTAAATGAAACAACAAGACAAAAACAAATCACTTTTTATTTAATCTGTATGAACGTAAGGAGCGGTACGTTTTCTCCTGTCTCACCTCATTACAGCTAATGTGATCCCACCTTGCACTGAGCGCACTGTTCACATGGAAATAATCTGAGGTGAGCCAGGTAAGTTCTTTACACGCCCGTGAGAAATGACATAAAATGTCAAACTTCACCATAGAATTTACTCACTTTTTTGGTGTGTTTTGATGATGGCACGCTATGCAAGTGAGGAAGCGCTTTGTATGTTCCAGACGGAGACAAAGAGTTTAATTTGTCCTCAGAGAAAAAACGCCTCAGATCACGAATGTTTGCATCTGCATTATACATCATTGTGAAGTAAACACTTTAGCCTACAAGATGCAGTTCTCAACCAATGTTCTCTGTGTTTATGACCTTAATTGACTTAAAAATTGTAGTTTTTCACTAACCATGCATAAACACACTTTTTCTCAAAAACACAATCATGTATAAACTTGCTGCTCACATATTATTGTAGCCAATTTTGTGCTGATTAGTGTTATCAGACTTTAGCATTAATATGTTTAAAAGCAACTTCGACCCAGATGGTTAAAGAAGCTGAAAAAAGCCAGTCTACCCCCACACCTGATGAATTAGTATCACACTGTAAGTGAAAACATCCTGATGTCAGGAATGACGTAGTAGTGGGACCCAAATGCACACAGCGGAGTGAATGCAAAGTAGACAGTTCTTTAATACAACTGCTTCACTAATAGTAGAGCAGAGGCAGGCAAAGGTGTCCAAAGATACAGGTAGGTAAGGCAGGTCAAACCTAGACAGAAATCCGATACACAAAATATCTATCAGTACACGAGAAGTAAATGCTGGTAAGCTGAACACTAAGGAAACAGACAAACTGGCAACTAAACTGAGGAACACGAGAAGTATATATACAAACAGGGGAGGAGTTAACAAGACACAGGTGGAAACAATTAGGGAAGACACACAAGACAGATCAGACACAGATGAAACTCATTAACTTAACTAAAACTAAAGTTACCTGGCATAAGCCTAGGCAACACAGGAAACATCCATCCATCTTCTATACCCGCTTTGTCCTGAACCAGGGTCACGGGGATCTGCTGGAGCCTATCGCAGCTCACTCTCAGGTGGAAGGCAGAGGTACACCCTGGACAGGTCACCACTCCATCGCAGGGCCACATATAGACAGACAACCTCACACACTCACACTCACTCCTGTGGGCAATTTAGATTCACCAATCAACCTGTCATGCATGTTTTTGGACTGTGGGAGGAAACCGGAGTACCCGCACAAGCACAGGGAGAACATGCAAACTCCACACAACGAACCCACGACCTTCTTGCTGTGAGGCAACAATGCTAACCACTCAGCCACCATGCTGCCCACAGGAAACATGATCAAAGTAAAAGCCTACACACAGGAAATCCAAAACCAAGACCATGACACCTGACTCAGGGTATCACAGTATGGTGTGCTAGTGCTTCCCAAGCTGATATTAACCCTCTGGGGTCGACGCACGCGCCGGCGCGTTTTGACGCATCTTTTCCTGATAAGGCCGAAACAAACTTAAATTACTCCGTCAATTCTGATCGTACAGATAAAAGAAGTATACCATTCAAATCTGTGAAGGGTCTAGTTTTAGTGGTATACCATCATAATAACAACAAAACGTTGTGCTTTTTTTAAATAAAGAAAGCCGACAGGGTGCGCTCTCGGCCTTTTCTGTCTCTGCCATTTCTCTTCACAGACGCGTAAATAAAATAACCAGAATCTCAGCAAATACTTGCCTCATAAAAATAAGAATTATATGGCTAGAAAGCTTGAAATGTTTTCTTTTGAGTGAAACAATTCAAGTCAAAAACAAATCATCACTTTCTGCGTGTTTGGATGATAGAGCGTCATGGACGTGAAGAAGCGCTTCTTGTATTCCACACAGAGACAAATAGTTTAGCTTGTCCTCAGAGTAAAAACACTGATTTTAACTCAAATGAGGATCGTTTGCTCCTCATTGTGTTGTATTGAGCTGCACTAATCCGTCCCATCTACATTGACTGAAAGGCTCATTATGCGTGTCTTTGTCTGGTCGTTCAGTGCGTCTTTTGTGTTCTCAGGTAAATCACATGACTATTCATCCTCAGACACACCCTCTTGCATATGGCCTTTCTGGACAAAATGTCAGGATCTGTGTTTCTGAGTTCCTGTTTTGTGCTTTTATTTTGTAAGTTCCTTTAGGATTTGGTTTGGTCTTCTCCCACTTTTCCTTGACCCAATTACTTGATTGTTTTCACCTGACCCTCATTTGTGTTCCTCCCTTCTTATACCTTGGTTCAGTGTTTGTTTAGTTGCTAGGTCATCTGCCCTGATATGTGGTTGTCTCCCCTCGCATGTTTTCACTTGCCAGTACTGCCAGATCTGCCGTCTGCCTTTGTTCTCCTGGGTTTGAGTTAAGTTTGCTGCCTCTGTTTGTATGTGCTCTTCACAATGTCTAGTTTTCTTGTTAGCTCGCTACATGTCTAGTTCCTCTTGTTTCTGCTTTGTCTCCCTAATGTTTAAGTTTGCCTCGTTCATGTCCTAGTCTTGTCTTGTGTCTTTTGCGTGGTTCCTACTCTGTTTGTTTGTTTTGTGTAAGTCTGGTGTGTCTCCGAGGTGTGTGTGACCCCAGGCCTTTGATCGTGTTTGTTTTCCCCCTAGGTGTGTGACCTTGACCCTCTTGTCTTGTCTCCTTGGTTTGTGTTGTCTCGACCCTTGGCTTATGTACCTGTGTTCCTTTAGTTCCCTGTAAGCATGTCTGTCTTCCTTTGAGTCTTGTGTTTGGAATAAAGTCTCGTTTGAACCTTAAGTACCAGAGTGGGCATTCCTTGGTCCGAACTTCTAACCCCCCCAGCACCAACCCTGACAGTATGACCTAGCCAAACTAAAAAAGAAGCAAACGGACCACGCCCATTTTTTCACCTCCCTGGTACAAACCTTGCCCAGTATTTTCGTGTTGCCTTGCCTACAGCGTTTACCACAGACCACCCAGGATTCTTTTTTTTTGCCACCATGTCTTCTCGACGCTTCAGATGACACCAAAGAGAGGTCATACAACAGCTTTCCTCATGTCCCCCACTAGCCTCAGCTTTGGACTGTTTAAGAGTGGGGAGTTTATTTACCAATTCCTCTCTTGCCGCTCCACGTGCGACCCATGACCAAGTAGACCTCCTAACTTTTTTCAATAACCAAGTGCGGAAGCATGAGCCACGGGGGCGTGGGGTCCGTTTTTGAGGACTCCCTAGACAGCGAGTACTCGTCAGACAGTTCCATGGATGACCCCTCTACATACGTCCCAATGAAGCATTTTGGGGGTCACCTACTACAGCCCACATCACACCTCAGGTGCCGAAGGCGCCGCCGTCCCAGGCATCAGATCCTGGATCAACCCCTTTACAGCGATTCAGACTGGGAGACCCTCGACGGTGAGGACTGGGAGTCCTTTGATGAGGACGACTTCGTCTGGGATTCCCACCAAGATCCCTTCTACGGTACCCGTTTGGCTGTTAGGCTCGGAGGGTTGCCACGGAGAAGAGTGCAGCAGTCCCCCTTGCCACAGCAGTCTCTCTCACCACAGCATCCAGTCCGTCCACTGCCCCAGTCTCCCTTGCCACAGTCTCCCTCGCCACAACATCCACTTGGCCTGCCTCCTCGACGACAGCAACGGAGTCGCCACCGTCGGAAAAGACCAGCTCGAGAATCTCAGCGTCTCGACGAACTCACCACCGCCGAGATTCCTCTCACACCTCCACAGCTACAAAAGCAGGGACATTCTCCAGCACCGCATTCTCCAGCACCGCATTCTCCAGCACCGCCGCAGCTACTGGAACCTTTAGCGCCTCCAGTGCCGCCTCGCCGGTCACCCCCTCCAGTGCCGCCTCGCCGGTCACCGCATCCAGTACCACCACAACGACCTCCAGAGCCACTCAGATGGCCAGAGCTGCCGGAAGGGCCCGAACCACCGGAACGGTCACAGTCCTTACCGTGTCCAGACCTGCCCGAGCTCCCGGAGTTTCCTGGACTGTCTACCTCCCTCTATCTCCCAGAACTCCCAGAGTTCCCACATCCGCCTCATCCGCCAGAGCTTCCTCTGCAGCAGCCAGATCCTCCAGAGTACCCACTGCCGACTCAGCTGCCAGAACTACTGGATTGGCCGGAACCACTGGACTGGCCTGAACCGCCACAGTCTCCAGAGCTTCCGGAGCCGCCTCACCTTCAGCCTCAGCTTCCAGATCTGCCTCAACTTCGGCTTCTAGATCCGCCTCACCTCCAGCTTCAGCTTCCATTCCCTCAGCTTCAGCTTCCAGATCCGCCTCAGCTTCGGCTTCAGCTTCCAGATCTCCCTCAGCTTCAGCTTCCGGATCCGCCTCAGCTTCGGCTTCAGCTTCAGCTTTCGGATCCGCCTCAGCCTCGGCTTCAGCTTCAGCTTTCGGATCCGCCTCAGCCTCGGCTTCAGCTTCAGCTTTCAGATCCGCCTCAGCCTCAGCTTCCAGATTTGCCTCATCTTCAGCCTCAGCTTCAGCTTCCAGATCTCCCTCAGCTTCAGCTTCCGGATCCGCCCCAGCTTCAGTTCCCAGATCTGCCCCAGCTTCAGCTTCCAGATCTGCCCCAGCTTCAGCTTCCAGATCCGCCTCAGCTTCAGCTTCATCTTCCAGATCTGCCTCAGCTTCAGCTTCAGCTTCCAGATCTGCCTCAGCCTCAGCTTCCAGATCCACCTCACCTTCAGCCTCAGCTTCCAGATCCGCTTCGGCTTCCCGATCCGCCTCAGCTTCAGTTCCCAGATCCGCCTCAGCTTCAGCTTCCAGATCTGCCTCAGCCTCAGCTTCCAGATCCACCTCACCTTCAGCCTCAGCTTCCAGATCCACTTCAGCTTCCAGATCCGCTTCGGCTTCCCAATCCGCCTCAGCTTCAGTTCCCAGATCCGCCTCAGCTTCAGTTCCCAGATCTACTTCAGCTTCAGTTCCCAGATTCGTCTGAGCTTCAGTTCCCAGATCTGCCTCAGTTCCAGCTTCCAGATTCGCGTCAGCTGCCTGAGCTTCTTGAGCCGCAGCAGCAGCTACCGCTGCCCAAACCGCAGTCTCCGCCCAGACGGTCTCGGACCCTCGTCCGCCGGAGAGGCCGCCCGCCAGAGCGGTCTCGGACCCTCGTCCGCCGGAGAGGCCGCCCGCCAGAGCGGTCACGGACCCTCGCCCGCCGGAGAGGCCGCCCACCCGAGTGGACACTTGTTTTTATTGGAGAGCCGAGTGGCTCCAGACTTTTGTTGTTACCGCAGGACTTGAAGGGACTCTTGGTTCGAGATGCCTCGTCCTGAATTTTGTTTTGCCCGCCCACCCGCCCTCTTGCTCCCTCCGCCTGGCGCCCCCACCGCCCACCCAGTTGGTGTTTTACCCGGTCAGGACAAGACGGCCGTCAGGAGCCGGCCTTTTTACTCTTAAGTAAACACTTTAGCCTACAAAATGCTGGTCTCCAAAGTCTTGTGAACCAATGTTCTGTTTGTGTTTTATGGTCTTATTTCAGTGAGTAAAAAATTGTAGTTTTTCACTAACCATGCATAAACACTTTTTTCTCAAAAACACAATAATGTATAACTTGCTGCTCACATATTATTGTAGCCAATTTTGTGCTGATTACAGTGTTATTAGACTTTAGACATTAATATGTTTAAAAAACACTGAAACAAGCACAAATGTCAGGACATGTCAAAATTTGTCCAGGCCCCCAAAACCCCATCAGACCCCAGAGGGTTAAGAATGTGGCTCATGGCGAAAACTGCACAAAGAATCACTGGATCTGAACTTCCCATTTTGGAAAAGTGGGAAAACTGATCACTTACTCCAGAGAGCCAATGCTCAGTAAAGATCCAGCCCTTCCTGGATACAGTCTGTTTGCTTTACTGCCATCAGGAAAAAGGTGCACAGGCCTTAGGGCACATATGACAGAGGAAAAGATTTTTTGCCAGAACACTGTTAGCTGTCGCCAGACTACAGCCGTATATAATTAGAGTGAAGGTGTCTCTAGACTAAGTATTCATGTTATTGACTGTATCATTATTATTGCTGTGCAATTTATTGTCTTAGGCGATTTTATTGTGTTATTTATTAGACTGTTATTTAAGTGTTGTTACGGATGTTTTTATGATGCATTATCTGAGAAGCTGCAAACTGAAATTTGTTGCATTGTTTTACAGTGGAAATAAAGAGTGATTGAATAAATGATAACTGAAGCCAAAATATTGTGAATTCAGCAGCTGCGATCTTGTTTTTGTGACATTTTTGTGTTAATCATAAACACAAAAATGTCATAAATCATTAACTTTGTTAATCATCTGAAATCTATTTTTCTTTTTTGTAAAGTGCTTTGAGATGATTGTATTGTGATTTGGCGCTATACAAATAAAACTGAATTGAATTGAATTGAACTGAACTGAGGCCCTGTGATGGACTGGTGACCTGACTGACCCGACTTTCAACCAAAGAGAGCTGGAATAGGCTTCAGCAGATCCCCACGACCCTAGTTAGCAATAAGCGTGTATAGATAATGGATGGATGAATTATATTGAATCTGAAATCTACCTGTTTTTTTTCTAACCTTCCCTGTTTGGCGACTTGTTTATTGAGATATTTATCGAAACACACAGGCCAGGTGGGTTAGGATGGAGAGGATAGAGAATAGGGAAGAGGAAGAAGATAGGAATGTGGAAGGGGGGACAACACTGAACAATGCAAAACAAAAACAAAACTGCGCAGTGTATCTACAGGCAAAGGAGAACAAGGAAAACCAAGGCACCAGAGCTATACCAAGCTCCCCTGAAGTGAAACACCAGACCCACTACAGCGTGGTCAGCAAGCAAGCCAACCAAAGCCCTTCCAAGAACCACAGTGTCTCAATGGGAGTGAGTCCCACAAACAGTTAGAAAAAAGGAAAACTAACAGAGTGTGTTCATGACAATATATGTTGTTTTTGTAAGAATCCAGTACCTGGTGCATCAGCAAGCCCAATTGAAAAACCACAGCTGCACCCATCTTAAGCAACGAGAAGTCGGGGCTCCAAAGAACCAGAAGCACCCCAGCCCCCCATGAGCTGCCGGGAACCCAGGCCAAGCTCCAGGGGGAACCCAAGTGTATGGTCTGGAAGGCACCCATGAGGCAGGGACCAGCCCTCAGGAGGGGCACATGCAGAAGACCACACAGTCCACCTAAAGACAGCCCAACAGCCCAAGCTAAGCCCTGGTCTGAGAAGCCCAGCACATCAAGCAGGCCCCCTCACTCACACCCTGTACCTGCCATCCTGCCTGCAACCTAAGCAAGTGCCCCTTGCTTCGTTTCTGCTGTCTCTGCGCAAGCAGCCAACCTTCCCCAGGCTCCTGTGTCTTACTGCTTCATTATATTATTTTCAGATTGTACAATAAAACCTTTTCATTCAGTGATTCTCACTTTGTTGTACTTTTGGGTTCAATGTCAGTGTGAAATGTTAGTTTCAAAGCAATGTCACGGTTTGGACGAAATTAATTAAGGCTGAAGGACCTCTGTTGTCATGGTAACAATAACAAACGTGGTCGAGGTTTAACAATGTTGGACATGGTTGAAACAAACAACACAGACTCTGGGGTTGAAATCGGAAAAGGAAAAGAAGCAAAGACAGATGTGTAATGCTAAAGTCCAGCGTGTGTGGACCATCATCCACTTTATTACATTACATGGACTCACTTTAAGTTCAGGGGTGAATCTCAACTCTGATTTGACATGTAATTCATTCTGCCCCACCAAGATGAAGGATGTCCCAAAGCTCTTATTTCTGCTGTGAGGAGCAAGGAGGCTGCCTGGAGGAGCTGTAACTGAAGATACGCAAGTGCATATGTCATGGAAGTCTGCTACAGACTGACAAGCCCCTTTATTGGACATTAGTTTGTGACCGGATGTTGCACATTAAGTATCAGAGGAAAGGGGGTCTCATGTCTTTTAAAACAGGTTTCCTGGCTCCTCTGTCCCTTTCCTTATGTGGGAGGAACTCAGGGAAAAGACACAAGTGACGAAACATGGATGTTTAGTGGAAATGAGATTATCCAAAGGATCAAATCTGTAATATTCATCAACAACATGACATTTATTTCATGTTTCTGTTGATGAGGTTTATGTGGAGCTGGATTTTAAATAATTAGCATCAATACAAATGTCAGTGTCATTTTCAATGAGTTCTTAGTTTAGCGTGTTAGCATGCTAACACTTGCTAACATGCACATTTCTCCTAAAAACATGTAACAACAAAAGGTGATGTGAATGTCATTGGTGCTGCAGGTATTTGTTGATAAACCAAAGTGTTGGACACATTCAAATGTCGACCTGATGGTGGCGCTGGATGAAAAGTCAGAGGATCAGCAAAGTTATTACGGTTCATCCTGAGGGGAACATGAACGTGTGAAGCAGCTGAAATAGTTGTTGAGATGTTTCAGTCTGGACAATAAAGAGAAGAAAAGCAGAGACAGTCGTGTTGATCTGAACATTAGAGAAACACATGATGGAGCTGAAACATGAAACTGGTTCATAATCTGGACTGGTTCACCTCAGCTGACACATTCAGCTGCACCAGGTTTTTGTTGCACTCTCTCTCACTGTGGGGGGAGAGATACCTCAGTCTTGGCTCTGGAACTAAACTGATTGTAACAGGTAAGAACAAACTTTTGTTTCGCTTCAGCTGTTTTATTGTGAAGTGTAAAATGTTTTTAAAGTCAGTTTCTGCTGCTTCAGACTTTCCATGTTAGTTTTCCATCATTAGTCCAGAGTTGCTTCTGCAGCCGTTCTTAAATGAGAAAGTTCAACAACATGTGAACAGATGTTTAAATGTCAGTGCACACCAGAAGGAATTCTTGATTTCTGCAGGAGCTCAAAGAGTTTTAAGAGTCCAGAAAGTTTTCTATTGGAACTGGGCTGTGGATTCTCATCAGCTGCTGTTTAATGAAGGCTCACACTGTTTTTCTTTTCTCTCTTCTCTCTCCTGAAAGAAATGAAATTCCACATGAATGATTGTGGAGGATTTTCCTGCTCAGTTGACTTTTTGAACAAAATCTGGAATTAATCAAAGTGAATTTCAGTGATGAGCAGGATTCTTCACATTCACTCTCACTCTACAGTATTTAAATGTTCCTTCAAGGAAAAATTACACACAAATGTGAAAATATTTTCAAAAAATTACACATATTCTTCTGACATGATATACATTCAATATTTTTATAAGCATTAAAAAACCCACTTATTTTATATATTGTATAAAGTATGACATATTTGTGTGATAACTTACATGTAGAAGTAAGGTATAAAATACAATACATTAGTAGTTAGTAATAAGAAGCTCAGAGAAATAATGCACTGCTGGGCCATGTAGAGCAAAAACAAATTTAAATTGTTGAAGCCAATGACCCATAAAAATGAATAATATGATCGCTGCTTTGGACCCCAGTCAAAAGATGGGTAGCCGCGTTTTGAACCAACTAAATCTTGGCAGAAAATACCAGTTCACTCCCATATATAAGGTTTTACATTAGTCCAAACTAGTTGTGCCAAAGATATAAGTGGTTCTTTCCAGGTCAGCCAACAAAAGAAAAGGCTTGATGTTATACAGTGACGACAGCAGAAAAAAAGCATGTCTTGCTCAGTGCAATAATTTTTCAAATTTAATGGCCTCACCCACATGAAGGGCCAATTCCCTAAAGTTCATATTTTCATCCATGTCCTGCACACAAGGGCCAAATAAAATATACTTTTGTTTGTGTTAAAACCCAGACATTTACTAACAAGGCACTCTTTAAACAGTCCAAAAATTTTCCCACGGAGTTCAGTTCAGTAGGACGCACTGGAACAAAGATCTGCAAATCATCTTCTTAACAATGGCACATCAGACCATATTCTCTAAAATCTGTCCTAGAGCTGAGTGGAAACAGAAAACAGTAGTGGCCTGAAGATTGAACCCTGGAGAACCCCACAATGAAAAGAAAGTGAAGATGTGCAAATCATAGATAATAATGAACCTTTGCTCTGACAAATACGAGCGAACCTAATGGATGGCAGCCCCACATTCTCAACATTCTCCAAAGTTGCAGTCAGATTGAACAGTATCAACAAAACAAGCATCTCATTATCAAGCGAAATGAGGATGTCATTCACCACCCTCAACAAGCCGTTCCACATGCTGAGAGCACATCTGAAGCCACATTAGAATTTCTCCATCAATACTTTTTCCAAAAACTGTGACAATTACTCCTTCCAAAATTTTAACTATAAGTAATAGATGGAAATATAGGATCTAACTTAAGTTGGAATTATCACAACAGGTTAGGTTAGGTTAGGTTTGCCTAAGACAAAATATCATATTCCACAATACTGACGTAAAATCAGTGAATATGAAGCGTGTGAAGCTGAGTGATCTTTGTGCTGTATTGATGAGTTTAGTGATCAGAGTCCATGTAGTTTCCAGGATCAGACTGAATGCAGTGCAGTGCTGGAAGCTGATGTTGACTGTGGGAATGTGTGTCTGTGTTGCTTGTTGCTGCTGTCAAACTTCAGATGAGCAGGTAGTGAAGCCTGTGGTGA
Organism: Mastacembelus armatus; assembly: GCF_900324485.2. Taxonomy (NCBI): domain Eukaryota; kingdom Metazoa; phylum Chordata; class Actinopteri; order Synbranchiformes; family Mastacembelidae; genus Mastacembelus; species Mastacembelus armatus. The sequence continues at coordinate 23,981,746 of NC_046649.1, read as the reverse complement.
GCGTGTACCCAGCAGCATCCAGAGCCCACCTGGAGGGGAAGAGCTCCCTGCTGTGTCTGGCCTCAGCCATGTTTCCTCCTCTGGTCCGGTTCTCCTGGAAAAGACAGAAGGAGAACGGCCAGCTGGAGGAGCTGCCCCCTGCTGAGGGAGAGCAGCTGGAGCTCAGGGAGTCGGGACGCACCGCCGCCATCCTGCTGGTCCATCAGCCAGAGAACAGCAGGTATAAATACCGCTGCTACGTGGAGCACGAGGGGGGCAGAGTGGAGGCCCAAACAGAACAAGGTAATGAAGGCTTGGTGACTGTGTTCAGCAGTGATTCAGCTTCATGTGGAGACGCTGTCAAACAGAGCAGAGCAGCAGAGGACTGACATTTGTCACTGCAGCTCCAAACATTTGACTCCTTTTCTGCCAGCTGTGCAGCAAGCTGACTGTAAGAGCAGCTGCTGCCTCTCTGCATGGACAGCTCCAATGTTGTGCTGCAGTTAGGGCTGCATATCAGTCTGTTGACTTTCTGCTCAGCATTGAAGCACTGACACATATACTAATATAGACGACACTAAACCTGGGCCTTTGAGGCTGCTACAACAACTTTAGGGACTAGATCTCAAAGCTCCACTGATTCATCTTTCTACATTCAGAATGAATCTAATGACTGTGTGTGAAGTCAAAGGGCAGACAGGAGTTTGTTCACTTGGTGTGGAGTTCTTCTGCCCCCAAGTGGCTGCACAAACACAATGTATGAGTCCAGCATCAAACTCATAATAACCTGTCTGTTTCAATCCTTTTCTGTTGCAGTGGCTCCCCTGGATCCTTTCCAGTCTCAGTGCAGGGTGAAGCTGCTCTGTCTGCTGTACACAGTGCTGATAGTGAAGAGTCTGCTGTACTGCTGTGGACTCTCTCTGCTGATGAGCCTCAGAAACAAGGGACCATCCACCTGCTGCTCACATGCTGACTGACTGTTTTCTGCTCGCCTTTTCTCACCATCACATCTCATCCCTTCATCTGATTCATCACTTTCAGCACTTTTCACAAATGTCACTTATATCATGTTGTGTTGCTTTGGACAATGTTTCTCTATATGCACATGTTTGATACAGTCATTGGAAAAATGATTTTGAAGCTTTTCTTCTTTCCTGCTTTTAATTGTGAACTGAACTGAAAATGAAGCTTAAGTATCTGGTGTGAGGCAAATATTTTACTGTTTGTCTTATTTTTGCTGTTATTGTGTTTATTTTTCATACATTATGCAGAGAGTTGCAGTTTTGTCAAACTCTTTCAGTGTAACATTCTCAATAAACTGAAAAATCAGTCTTTGTGTTTTGTAAACATTTTAAAATCCTTCTTCTCACATACAAATCCCTTCATAATCAAGCTCCTTCATACCTTAAAGACCTCATAGTACCATATTATCCCAATCGACCACTTCGCTCTCAGAGTGCAGGTCTACTTGTGGTTCCCAGAGTTTCCAAAAGCAGAATGGGAGGCAGAGCCTTTAGTTATCAAGCTCCTCTCCTATGGAACCAGCTCCCAGACTGGGTTCAGGAGGCAGACACTCTCTATACGTTTAAGGCTAGACTTAAAACCTTCCTCTTTGACAAAGCGTATAGTGAGGGCTGGCTTCAGGCAACCCTGAACCATCCCTTAGTTATGCTGCTATAGGCCTAGACTGCCCGAGGACCATCGGTGCACTGAGCTCCCCTACCCTAACCCCCCCCTTTCCCTTCCCCTCCCCTCTCTTCTCTCCTCCCACCTCATGTATATTCCACCACTGAATCTTACTAACCTTGTGCTCTCTCTCTCCCCTAGTTTGTGCTCTCTCCCTCTCTCTCTGTTCTCTCTGTACCTTCTGCAGGTGTCCCTGGTCCTGGAGCTGTATATCGCTGATGTGCAGTTACTGGTCCCACCAACCTGCAGTGTCTATTTGTTGTTTATTGTTGCTGTTCTTTTCTCTCTGCTCTATCCACTCACCCCAACCGGTCGAGGCAGATGGCCGCCCAAACTGAGCCCGGTTCTGCTGAAGGTTTTTTCTTCCGTTAAAGGGAGTTTTTTCCTCTCCACTGTCGCCAAGTGCTTGCTCATAAGGGAATTGTTGGGTTTTTAGTTTGAGTTTTTGTAAAGTGCCTTGAGATGATTTGTATTGTGATTTGGTGCTATACAAATAAAATTGAATTGAATTGAATTGAATTGAATTAATTAATTTCAGTGTGGTTAAAAATATTTCAAAAATATTTTAAAGTAAAAAGAACAAGAAAAACAAACATCAATATCAAACTGTGACATACAGTCCAGTAGAAATGGGTGATGACTGGAGGATCCTTGTTGGTTTGTTTGTCATTTATAACATTTTTATATTTATAGAAATTTTTGAGCGTGAAATTAGAACTATTTTGGACTGTGAAAGTAAGTAATCATAAAACTGTGATATACAGTCCAGTAGTTGTTCGTGCTGCCAGTAGGATCCATGTTGAGTTTTTCAATCAGCAAATTTACCATAAATGTGCTGATGTCAAACTCTACGCTGATGACACTGTTGTTTATGTATAAAACATGGGACGCTACCAAAAATTTATATAGAGATAAAGTTTGAAATCATTCACAACTTATATGAAATGTATGCTAAGTCCCATATAAAGTTTAAAATTATTTACTAGCTACTGAAGGTCTGTTTAATAGTATATTTGTATTGTATATATTTTAGAACATCATTTAGGGGCTGCTTAAAATAATCCTACAGCTGCACTGGTCACATCATTCATACTAAAAACAGAAATTTAACTGATGTTAAACATGAAATTTTAGAAAGTAACCTAGTAAACAAATGACTGACAGGAGGACCACCCTCTCCTGTTAGGGCCCCATAGCAGAGGCTGCTGTGTATCCTGCTCAGTCCAAACAGAACTTTATGGAGGTTTTTATTTTCACCACAGCAGTTCGACAGAAAACAGTGTGTTTTACTAAACTCACCACTAACCTGAATGTGTCTATGGGAACATGTTTTTTGTGTTTCTGCATCAGCGTGACCCAGATTTTTTATCCGCCGTCAGATTCAAATCAAGATGCAGAAACTTTTCATTGAATAGGTTCAGAGAAACAGAAACATCTATGGAAAAGAATCTTTTAGAAAATAGAAAAAAAAACTTTTAAACCTTAATGTTCCTGCCATGAAATGATCATGTCACATTTTTCTTTCTACTTTAAAACCTCAGACTCAACAGAAAACCACACCACTGAGAGCTGAACTGTTGATCAACAGCTGCAGCCTCGTCTGTGGGCCCCAGGGGCTGATGGGAGGTCTGAGGACCCGCTAGAAACCACGTGGTCCTCGTCTGATCTCACAGTAAGGTCTCACAGCTCGTCCTTGTTTGGCCTCAGCTGCATCAAAGCGCCACTTCTCCCCAGGTTCACCAGAGGAAACACCACTGCACAAAATGCTTTTCCTCCCAGCTGCTGCTCTGTGCTGTCTGTGTTCAGGTGAGTGTTTCCAGCCAATCAGGAGCCAACAAACTCCACCTGTAACAAACACTGTCACACTGACCTTCATCTGTCTGTTTCTCTACAGCGCTGGTTGTCATGGCAGCAGAGCTGATCCAGGACCAGCTATCTCTGACCAGGAGAGCTGGTCAAACTGTCTCATTCAGCTGTGCAGGAACTGACCAGTGTGGTATTTATATTTTCTGGTTCCAAAAGAAAGAGACAGAAACATTCACAGTGATTCTGTCTATTGATAAGAAGGAAATTAAAGTTAATTCAGGCTACAACCATCCTCAGGAAGCTGATTTCTCAGCTGTGAATAACCAGAATGGCTGGGTGCTGCAGATTCAGAAAGTTAATCCCTCTCATGCAGCCACCTACTACTGCGCCTGTTGGACGGATGCCACCCACAGTGAGAAATGATCCCTGCAGCCTGAACAAAAACCAACAGATGTCAAACAGTGTTTGTGACAGGAAGAGAGCAGTAAACCACAGCCCAGGGTCACATGTTTCACCTCCATCTCAGCCACAGTAATAATGATTCTGTGAAAACCTAGACCAGAGTTTAACCCTGAGCTGAGACAAACTTTTCTGGTCCAGTGACAGAGATCACTGAAAGTCCCAGTAAGTGACTCTGGGAAACTAACCTGCTCTCTGGCAGCTTTTCTCCAAGAAACTGAGTTTCTGTGTCTCCTTCTGTCAATCTGCAGAAACTGTCAGGCCACTTCATGTCCTCGTTCATACGGTTCATATGGACGCTCTGATCGGAGTGTGTTTATTTTCACGTTTGTGTGTTCGTAGAAGCTGATAAAAAGTCCTGATCAGACAGTAGCCAATAACTGATTTTTATGGCCGTGACCGTGTTTACGATCAGTCAGTCAGTGTAAGGACAGAGAACTCCCCTCACAGCTACAGCTTGGATTTATCCTCATGTCAGAATAAAATCTATTGGCTGCACAGTCTTTATCACGCTGACACTGTGGGGCCAGGCCTGTTAGAACAACTGTCATGTTCATCACATCTCCTCCTGTCAGAGCTCCACATATGATGGAGCATTAGAGCCAGAAGGGAAGATTTGATTTTTCATGTTGACAATAAAGTGGAGACATTGAGAATAAAAACTAATTATAATGTTCATGCATAAATAACCTGCCAGCCAGCAGGTTAGTTTCACTGAGGAAGTGACTGTGGGAACTGACTGAGTTTAAATAATCGGAGTTTCCCTCAACTCAGGGTTCAACTATTCTGAGTCTGTCCTGAACCTGCATTCTGGAATACCCGTTTTGTTTGGGGTTTTCGGCTCTAGCCTGAGAACTGTTGACCAATAAAGTTGTGAAACTGAGAGAACATTCATAGCCTGTTCTTTGAAGGACGCTCGATTATTTATAAAGTCCTTTCCAGCGAAACAAGTCACACAAAAGCCAGACTATTAAAAACACCAGGTAAAAAGAAATCAGTGAGGAGCTGTCAGGAAACCACCAGGTGAGGACCCAAATGCAGACAAAGAACCCAAGAGACAAGACAAGACAGTCTGGGGACGCTGAATTTATTAAAGTCCAGTGAAGGCAACACTGACTAGGACTGAAAACAATAAATTCCAGGATGGAGGGAAGATCCACGTACAGGTGGAAAAGCAAAACACAACAGACAACACACTGAACCAACAACTAAAGGCAAAATGACTGAGACTGAAATACTATACAAGACACACTAACAAGACACAGCTGAACCTAATCAATACACTAACGACAAAGGTAAAACAGACAGCGGTCAGGACAGACAGTGACTGCAACCAGCCACCAGGGGGCCATCGACTTACGACTTCACCTCTGGGAGCTGTCAGGGCGGCCATCTTTGTTTTGCAGTGTCATATTAGTCAATCATATTAAATTAGTGTTTTATGATTTTACAGTCCTATGGCAAAGTTTGGTTTGGTCACAGAAACAACTTGGCTAGTTCCCTCAGTTCCCTTATTTTATTGCTGCTCAGTCCTTGTTTGACCTGAAGTCAATGACAGTGAGATTCACCAAAGGATCAAATCTGTAATATTCACCATCAACAACACGACACATTTATTTCATGTTTCTGTTGATGAGGTTTATGTGGAGCTGGATTTTCAATAATTAGCATCAATACAAATGTCAGTGTCGTTTTCAATGAGTTCTTAGTTTAGCGTGTTAGCATGCTAACACTTGCTAACATGCACATTTCTCCTAAAAACACGTAACAACAAAAGGTGATGTGAATGTCATTGGTGCTGCAGGTATTTGTTGATAAACCAAAGTGTTGGACACTTTCAAATGTCGACCTGATGGTGGCGCTGGATGAAAAGTCCGAGGATCAGCAAAGTTATTACGGTTCATCCTGAGGGGAACATGAACGTGTGAAGCAGCTGAAATAGTTGTTGAGATGTTTCAGTCTGGACAATAAAAAGAAGAAAAGCAGAGACAGTCGTGTTGATCTGAACATTAGAGAAACACATGATGGAGCTGAAACATGAAACTGGTTCATAATCTGGACTGGTTCACCTCAACTGACACATTCAGCTGCACCAGGTTTTTGTTGCACTCTCTCTCACTGTGGGGGGACGTGTACTGGATGGTTGGCTCTGGAACTAAACTGATTGTAACAGGTAAGAACAAACTTTTCTTTCCCTTCAGTTGTTTTATTGTGAAATGTAAAATGTGTTTAAAGTCAGTTTCTGCTGCTTCAGACTTTCCATGTTAGTTGTCCATCATTAGTCCAGAGTTCCGTCAGTTCCCTCAATTGACTTTTTGTACAAAATCTGAAATTTATGTTCTTTTACTATGAAAAAAATATATACTTTATTACACTCCTAATTAGCATTTCTAAGAAAATACTTATTACATTATAAAATTTTTTGGTAAATACTGATTTAGTAAGAAAAAATACTAATCTTCAGGAAAAATCTGTATTATGTACAATAACACACATATTTGTGTGATGAACATGGGAAACAGGAAAATGGTTAATAATTAATGACGAATAAATGTAATATGTATGTAATACATTGTGTATCATGATAATTATATACAGTATAACATGGTTTTAAATATGATTCTGTTTTACAATTTAAATGTTTTATAAGAGGTTAATCATGTATATCTGATGAATGAACCTCAATTTATGGAAGAGTGAAAATGTGGAAAATACAATAATGAAGAAAAATATTATAAATCAAGACAAAATTTAATTGTATTGAGCTTTAACTCTAACTACTGTTTCCTGAAGTGCAAAGCAAAAAGGACAAAACTACAAAAATAAATGATTAAATAAAATGCAAAGGAAATTACAAAAAACTATATATATATACCTGCCTGAACAAAGCAGCAGGTTCAATATCCAAACAACTTGCAGACAAAATATATGTATTTTCTTAATTACATATGTTTTCCAGTTATAACTGTCCAATACAGACTTTTTAACATTTATTGAACTACACCATGACTTTACTATAATGTAGAGTTTATTCAGATTTTAATGATGGTAAAAAATACGAAGTTGAGATTTTATTGTATTTAGTACAAAATGGAATTTAGTGTAAATATAAACATTTTGTAGCTGAGGTTTATACAGAGAAATTAAAGCTGTGTAGAAAAGAAAATATAAAAACATGTTGACACTAGTTTAGTCACACCAAATCTATTGTAGAAAAATGTGTTTGTATTTTTGTTAGGAATAAATTCTTTAATACTACAGTAAACCCTCGAAATTCTCAGGGGTTACATTCCTAAAGCATCTGAGAATTGTGAAAAACTGTGAATTTTGGATGTGGTCAAAAAAAAAAAAAGCCTATAAATGTCTAAACCCTAAATATGTCCCCAGAAATGCTCCCAAAACACTTTAATTTATTCTCAAACTCAGCTTAACACATTATTAGTAAATAAATCAGTGACAAAATTAGTAAATTATATTGTTCTTAATAATTTAGCTCTAAAATCCATGAAAAATTATATGTTGCCATGAAGAAAGCCATAAAAAACTGGAGGATATTTGTGGTTTCTGCAAACAGCTATTAGTTAGGTTCTAAGTAAAAATCCGCGAATGACGGAGACAGTGAACTCTGAACCGCGACTTCACGGGGTCGACTGTATTTATATCAGGAAATATCTGTTCATGCTGTTAATCTTCTGACTGTCAGTGGATTTTAAAAACAGTCAAATATGTGATTTAAACTATTGCAGATATATTGATATAATATTGTGCTGATACATATATTCTCATCTTCTGATATTTAGACGTTAAATAGAAATGGACAGTTGAAATATTGCTGCCATCTTTGTCTTTGCTGTTGTTGCTGCTGTCAAACTTCAGATGAGCAGGTAGTGAAGCCCGTGGTGAGCGTGTACCCAGCAGCATACAGAGCCCACCTGGAGGGGAACAGCTCCCTGCTGTGTCTGGCCTCAGCCATGTTTCCTCCTCTGGTTCGGTTCTCCTGGAAAAGGCAGAAGGAGAACGGCCAGCTGGAGGAGCTGCCCTCTGCTGGGAGAGAGCAGCTGGAGCTCAGGGAGTCGGGACGCACCGCCGCCATCCTGCTGGTCCATCAGCCAGAGAACAGCACGTATAAATACCGCTGCTACGTGGAGCACGAGGGGGGCAGAGTGGAGGCCCAAACAGAACAAGGTAATGAAGGCTTGGTGACTGTGTTCAGCAGTGATTCAGCTTCATGTGAAGACGCTGTCAAACAGAGCAGAGCAGCAGAGGACTGACATTTGTCACTGCAAACTCCAAACATTTGACTCCTTTTCTGTTTCAGAGGTTCCAGCTCCAGCAGCCTCCTGTCCTCCAGAGAGAGAGCCAGCAGACCTGCCAGCTGTGCAGCAAGCTGACTGTAAGAGCAGCTGCTGCCTCTCTGCATGGACAGCTCCAATGTTGTGCTGCAGTTAGGGCTGCATATCAGTCTGTTGACTTTCTGCTCAGCATTGAAGCACTGACACATATACTAATATAGACTACACTAAACCTGGGCCTTTGAGGCTGCTACAACAACTTTAGGGACTAGATCTCAAAGCTCCACTGATTCATCTTTCTACATTCAGAATGAATCTAATGACTGTGTGTGAAGTCAAAGGGCAGACAGGAGTTTGTTCACTTGGTGTGGAGTTCTTCTGCCCCCAAGTGGCTGCACAAACACAATGTATGAGTCCAGCATCAAACTCATAATAACCTGTGTCTGTTTGAATCCTTTTCTGTTGCAGTGGTTCCCCTGGTTCCCCTGGATCCTCTGGATCCTGTCCAGTCTGAGTGCAGGGTGAAGCTGCTCTGTCTGCTTTACACAGTGCTGATAGTGAAGAGTCTGCTGTACTGCTGTGGACTCTCTCTGCTGATGAGCCTCAGAAACAAGGGACCGTCCACCTGCTGCTCACATGCTGACTGACTGTTTTCTGCTCGCCTTTTCTCACCATCACATCTCATCCCTTCATCTCATTCATCAGTTTCAGCACTTTTCACAAATGTCACTTATATCATGTTGTGTTGCTTTGGACAATGTTTCTCTATATGCACACGTTTGATACAGTCATTGGAAAAACGATTTTGAAGCTTTTCTTCTTTCCTGCTTTTAATTGTGACCTGAACTGAAAGTGAAGCTTAATTATCAGGTGTGTGGCAAATATTTTACTGTTTGTATGATTTTTGCTGTTATTGTGTTTCTTTTTCATACATTATGCAGAGAGTGGCAGGTTTGTCAAACTCTTTCAGTGTAACATTCTCAATAAACTGAAAAATCAGTGTCTGTGTGAAATAAACATATTTGTGTTTTGGCTTTAAGTTTGATTTTAGAGGAAGAAAATAGAAATGGATTCAACTGTGTCAGTGAATTCACTTTGTTCAGAAATATTTCTAAAAATATTTTTAATAAAATGCAAAGAACAAAAAAAATGATTAGGAACATGAATCTGTGATATATAGTCCAGTAAGTGTGGGTGTTGTCAGAAGGATCTATGTTGTGTTTGTTATTTAGCACATTTACCATATTTTACAACTGTGTCAGTGTTGATGTCAAACTCTACGCTGATGACACTGTTGTGTACACACATGAATAAAACACCATGGAAAGGTAAATAACATTTTTATACAGTATCAATTAATTTACACCATATTTCAAATGTATATTAAGTCACATATACAGTATGAGTGATTTACTATCAACTGAAAGTCTGTTTAAATTTATACATATACTAGGACGCTTTTTACAAGCTGCTTAAAAATTACTGCTGTGAGGAAAAACATCATTTATACTGAAAATAAAACTTTAGCAGATGTTAAACATGATACGATTGAGTTTAATTTAGAAAATGACCAAGGACACAAGTGACTGACAGGAGGGCCACAGTCTCCTGTTAGGGCCCCAGAGCAAAGGCAGCTGTGGCAGGTTTATCAAATTCTTTCAATGTAACATTCTCAATAAACTGACAAATCAGTCTTTGTGTTTTATAAACATTTTCGTATTTATGGTTTTAATTTTAATTTTAGAGCAAGAAATTACAAATAGATTCAACTGTCTTGGATGGTGTAATTAATTTCAGTGTGGTTAAAAATATTTCAAAAATATTTTAATAAAGTAAAAAGAACAAGAAAAACAAACATCAATATCAAACTGTGACATACAGTCCAGTAGGAATGGGTGATGACTGGAGGATCCTTGTTGGTTTGTTTGTCATTTATAACATTTTTATATTTATAGAAATTTTTGAGCGTGAAATTAGAACTATGTTGGACTGTGAAAGTAAGTAATCATAAAACTGTGATATACAGTCCAGTAGTTGTTGGTGCTGCCAGTAGGATCCATGTTGAGTTTTTCAATCAGCAAATTTACCATAAATGTGCTGATGTCAAACTCTACGCTGATGACACTGTTGTTTATGTATAAAACATGGGACGCTACCAAAAATTTATATAGAGATAAAGTTTGAAATCATTCACAACTTATATGAAATGTATGCTAAGTCCCATATAAAGTTTAAAATTATTTACTAGCTACTGAAAGTCTGTTTAATAGTATATTTGTATTGTATATATTTTAGAACATCATTTAGGGGCTGCTTAAAATAATCCTACAGCTGCACTGGTCACATCATTCATACTAAAAACAGAAATTTAACTGATGTTAAACATGAAATAATTACATTTTAGAAAGTAACCTAGTAAACAAATGACTGACAGGAGGACCACCCTCTCCTGTTAGGGCCCCATAGCAGAGGCTGCTGTGTATCCTGCTCAGTCCAAACAGAACTTTATGGAGGTTTTTATTTTCACCACAGCAGTTCGACAGAAAACAGTGTGTTTTACTAAACTCACCACTAACCTGAATGTGTCTATGGGAACATGTTTTTTGTGTTTCTGCATCATCGTGACCCAGATTTTTTATCCGCCGTCAGATTCAAATCAAGATGCAGAAACTTTTCATTGAATAGGTTCAGAGAAACAGAAACATCTATGGAAAAGAATCTTTTAGAAAATAGAAAAAAAAACTTTTAAACCTTAATGTTCCTGCCATGAAATAATCATGTCACATTTTTCTTTCTACTTTAAAACCTCAGACTCAACAGAAAACCACACCACTGAGAGCTGAACTGTTGATCAACAGCTGCAGCCTCGTCTGTGGGCCCCAGGGGCTGATGGGAGGTCTGAGGACCCGCTAGAAACCACGTGGTACTCGTCTGATCTCACAGTAAGGTCTCACAGCTCGTCCTTGTTTGGCCTCAGCTGCATCAAAGCGCCACTTCTCCCCAGGTTCACCAGAGGAAACACCACTGCACAAAATGCTTTTCCTCCCAGCTGCTGCTCTGTGCTGTCTTTGTTCAGGTGAGTGTTTCCAGCCAATCAGGAGCCAACAAACTCCACCTGTAACAAACACTGTCACACTGACCTTCATCTGTCTGTTTCTCTACAGCGCTGGTTGTCATGTCAACAGAGCTGATCCAGGACCAGTTAACTCTGACCAGGAGAGCTGGTCAAACTATCTCATTCAGCTGTGCAGGAACTGACCAGTGTGGTGAAAACTGGGTGTTCTGGTACCAGATGAAAGAAGCAAAAATGTTCAGAATGATTCTACATATTGACAAGAGGACTGGCCGATTAAATTCAGGTTACAATCATCCTGATAAAGATGATTTCTCAGCTGTGAATAAACAGAACGGCTGTGAGCTGCAGATTCAGAAAGTTAAACTCTCTCATGCAGCCACCTACTACTGCTCCTGTTGGAAGTATAGCTCCCACAGTGAGAAATGATCCCTGCAGCCTGAACAAAAACCAACAGATGTCAAACAGTGTTTGCGACAAAAAAAGAACAGTAAACCACAGCCTAGGTTCACGTTTCACATCCATCTCATCACAACAATTTTGATGGCAAAATAGTAATAATAATAATAATTATTATTATTATAATGTCACATCTTAAAACAGATTTATTTTACATTTGCTCCTGTACTTCAGCAACACAATAATGTGAGGTTGTTATGTGTTCACCTTAGCTCTGGCTTCAGTACCATCAGTCGTCACAAACTCATTCAGAAATTGAAAATAAGTGATTTACTTTTTTCTTGACTATGAATTTCCCGTCAAACAGACAAGGGTCGGAATAGGTAAATATTGCTCTTCAGTAATCTGGTCACAAACAGGGGTAACACAGGGCTGTGTGCTCGGTCCACTTCTTTTCACTGTTTACATGACTGCAAATCAATCACTGTTCTAATGTCATTGTTCCACATTACACAAACTATTTTTCAGCAGCGCCTGATTAAGAAAACAAACCAGTAACTTTTCTTTTTAACCCTCAGGGGTCGAGAACACGCCATTGTGTTCTGTGGCATCTACTCCTGATAAGGCGGAAACTAACTTAAATTACTCAGTTTTAATCGTACAGATAAGAGCAATATATCATTCGATTCTGTAAAGGGTCTAGCTTGATTTGTATACCCTCATAATAACAAGAAACGCTGTGCTTTTGTAAAATACATAAAGCAAACAGGGTGTGCTCTCTGTCTTCTCTGTTTCTGTCATCTCTCTTCACAGACACACAGATAAAACAACCTGAATCTCAGCGAATCTCAGAAACTCAGAATCTCAGAAACACTTTCCTCATGAAAATAAGAAACATATGTATAGAAAGCTTGAAATGTTTTCTTTTAAATGAAACAATTCAAGACGAAAACAAATCACTTTTTATTTAATCCGTATGAACGTAAGGAGTGGTACGTTTTCTCCTGTCTCACCTCATTACAGCTAATGTGATCCTACCTTACAGCGAACTGTTCAGATGTAAATAATCTGAGGTGAACCAGGTAAGTTCTGTACACGCCCGCGAGAAATGACATAAAAAGTCAAACTTCACCATAGAATTTACTCACTTTTACGGTGCGTTTTGATGATGGCACGCTACGTGAGTGAGGAAGCGCTTTGTATATTCCAGACGGAAACGAAGAGTTTAATTTGAGAAAAAACACGCCTCAGATGACGAATTATATATATATATATATATATATATATATATATATATATTATACATCATTGTGAAGTAAACACTTTAGCCTACAAGATGCAGTTCTCAAATGTCTTGTGAACCAGTGTTCTGTCTGTGTTTTATGGCCTTATTTAAGTGACTAACCATGCATAAACACTCATTAACTTAACTAAAACTAAAGTTACCTGGCATAAGCCTAGGCAACACAGGAAACATAAAGTAAAAGCCTACACACAGGAAGTCCAAAACCAGGACCATGACACCTGACTCAGGGTATCACAGTATGGTGTGCTAGTGCTTCCCAAGCTGATATTAAGAATGTGGCTCATGGTGAAAACTGCACAAGAATCACTGGATCTGAACTTCCCAGTTTGGAAAAGTGGAAAAACTGATCACTTACTCCAGAGAGCCAATGATCAGTAAAGATCCAGCCCTTCCTGGATACAGTCTGTTTGCTTTACTGCCATCAGGAAAAAGGTGCACAGGCCTTAAGGCACATATGACTGAGGAAAAGATTTTTTGCCAGAACACTGTTAGCTGTCACCAGACTACAGCCGTATATAATTAGAGTGAAGGTGTCTCTAAACTAAGTATTCATATTATTAACTGTATCATTATTATTGCTGTGCAATTTATTGTCTTAGGCGATTTTATTGTGTTATTTATTAGACTGTTATTTAAGTGTTGTTACGGATGTTTTAATGATGCATTATCTGAGAAGCTGCAAACTGAAATTTGTTGCATTGTTTTACAGTGGAAATAAAGAGTGATTGAATAAATGATAAATGAAGCCAAAATATTGTGAATACAACAGCTGCCATCTTGTTTTTGTGACATTTTTGTGTTGGGCTGCCAACCAACCTTTGTTAATCATCTGAAATCTATTTTTCTTTTTTTGTAAAGTGCTTTGAGATGATTGTATTGTGATTTGGCGCTCTACAAATAAAACTGAATTGAATTGAATTGAACTGAACTGAGGCCCTGTGATGGACTGGTGACCTGACTGACCCCTGACTTTCAACCAAAGAGAGCTGGAATAGGCTTCAGCAGATCCCCACGACCCCAGTTAGCAGTAAGCGGGTATAGATAATGGATGGATGAATTAAATTATATTGAATCTGAAATCTACCTGGTTTTTTTCTAACCTTCCCTGTTTGGCAACTTGTTTATTGAGATATTTATCGAAACGCACAGGCCAGGTGGGTTAGGATGGAGAGGATAGAGAATAGGGAAGAGGATAGGAATGTGGAAGGGGGGACAACACTGAACAATGCAAAACAAAAACAAAACTGTGCAGTGTATCTACAGGCAAAGGAGAACAAGGAAAACCAAGGCACCAAAGCTATACCAAGCTCCCCTGAAGTGAAACACCAGACCCACTACAGCGTGGTCAGCAAGCCAGCCAACCAAAGCCCTTCCAAGAACCACAGTGTCTCAATGGGAGCGAGTCCCACAAACAGTTAGAAAAAAGGAAAACTAACAGAGTGTGTTCATGACAATATATGTTGTTTTTGTAAGAATCCAGCACCTGGTGCATCAGCAAGCCCAATTGAAAAACCACAGCTGCACCCATCTTAAGCAACGAGAAGTCGGGGCTCCAAAGAACCAGAAGCACCCCAGCCCCCCATGAGCTGCCAGGAACCCAGGCCAAGCTCCAGGGGGAACCCAAGTGTATGCCCCAATGGAGAACACCAAGGGATGGTCTGGAAGGCACCCATGAGGCAGGGACCAGCCCTCAGAAGGGGCACATGCAGAAGACCACACAGTCCACCTAGAGACAGCCCAACAGCCCAAGCTAAGCCCTGGTCTGAGAAGCCCAGCACATCAAGCAGGCCCCCCCACTCACACCCTGTACCTGCCATCCTGCCTGCAACCTAAGCAAGTGCCCCTTGCTTCGTTTCTGCTGTCTCTGCGCAAGCAGCCAACCTTCCCCAGGCTCCTGTGTCTTACTGCTTCATTATATTATTTTCAGATTGTACAATAAAACCTTTTCATTCAGTGATTCTCACTTTGTTGTACTTTTGGGTTCAATGTCAGTGTGAAATGTTAGTTTCAAAGCAATGTCACGGTTTGGACGAAATTAATTAAGGCTGAAGGACCTCTGTTGTCATGGTAACAATAACAAACGTGGTCGAGGTTTAACAATGTTGGACATGGTTGAAACAAACAACACAGACTCTGGGGCTGAAATTGGAAAAGGAAAAGAAGCAAAGACAGATGTGTAATGCTAAAGTCCAGCGTGTGTGGACCATCATCCACTTTATTACATTACATGGACTCACTTTAAGTTCAGGGGTGAATCTCAACTCTGATTTGACATGTAATTCATTCTGCCCCACCAAGATGAAGGATGTCCCAAAGCTCTTATTTCTGCTGAGAGGAGCAAGGAGGCTGCCTGGAGGAGCTGTAACTGAAGATACGCAAGTGCATATGTCATGGAAGTCTGCTACAGACTGACAAGCCCCTTTATTGGACATTAGTTTGTGACCGGATGTTGCACATTAAGTATCAGAGGAAAGGGGGTCTCATGTCTTTTAAAACAGGTTTCCTGGCTCCTCTGTCCCTTTCCTTATGTGGGAGGAACTCAGGGAAAAGACACAAGTGACGAAACATGGATGTTTAGTGGAAATGAGGTTCTCCAAAGGATCAAATCTGTAATATTCACCATCAACAACACGACACATTTATTTCATGTTTCTGTTGATGAGGTTTATGTGGAGCTGGATTTTAAATAATTAGCATCAATACAAATGTCAGTGTCATTTTCAATGAGTTCTTAGTTTAGCGTGTTAGCATGCTAACACTTGCTAACATGCACATTTCTCCTAAAAACACGTAACAACAAAAGGTGATGTGAATGTCATTGGTGCTGCAGGTATTTGTTGATAAACCAAAGTGTTGGACACATTCAAATGTCGACCTGATGGTGGCGCTGGATGAAAAATCCGAGGGTCAGCAAAGTTATTACGGTTCATCCTGAGGGGAACATGAACGTGTGAAGCAGCTGAAATAGTTGTTGAGATGTTTCAGTCTGGACAATAAAGAGAAGAAAAGCAGAGACAGTCGTGTTGATCTGAACATTAGAGAAACACATGATGGAGCTGAAACATGAAACTGGTTCATAATCTGGACTGGTTCACCTCAGCTGACACATTCAGCTGCACCAGGTTTTTGTTGCACTCTCTCTCACTGTGGGGGGAGAGATACCTCAGTCTTGGCTCTGGAACTAAACTGGTTGTAACAGGTAAGAACAAACTTTTCTTTCCCTTCAGTTATTTTATTGTGAAGTGTAAAATGTGTTTAAAGTCAGTTTCTGCTGCTTCAGACTTTCCATGTTAGTTGTCCATCATTAGTCCAGAGTTCCTTCTGCAGCCGTTCTTAAATGAAAAGGTTCAACAACCTGTGAACAGATGTTTAAATGTCAGTGCACACCAGAAGGAATTCTTGATTTCTGCAGGAGCTCAAAGAGTTTTAAAATTCCACATGAATGATTATAGAGGAGTTTCCTGTTCACTTGACTTTTTGAACAAAATCTGGAATCAATCAAAGTGAATTTCAGTGATGAACAGGATTCTTCACATTCACGCTCAGTTTACAGTATTTAAATGTTCTTTCAAGGAAAAATTACATACTTTTAAAAATGTTTTCAAAAAATTACACGTACTTTTCTGACATTATATACATTAAATATTTTTATATGCATTAAAAAACCCACTTATTTTATATATTGTATAAAGTATCACATATTTGTGTGATAACTTATATGTAGATGTAAGGTATAAAATACAAAAAAAAAAAAATGATGACATAACTATACAATATATTACCATTGTATAAATGATTCTATTTTACACCAAATACAAAATACAAAAGGTTGTGAAAGATTAATGTATATGTATAGTGTAAGCTCAAAAGAGTTTGTGTTTTGTTGAAAAGATTTTTTTGCTTTTATATTTTTATTTTTTTTAGAAATTAAAATCCACAATAAAAGTGGTTTAGTAGTAAGAAGCTCAGAGAAATAAAGTGCTGCTGGGCCATGTAGAGCAAAAACAAATTTAAATTTGAAGCCAATGACCCATAAAAATGAATAATATGATCGCTGCTTTGGACCCCAGTCAAAAGATGGGTAGCCGCGTTTTGAACCAACTAAATCTTGGCAGAAAATACCAGTTCACTCCCATATATAAGGTTTTACATTAGTCCAAACTAGTTGTGCCAAAGATATAAGTGGTTCTTTCCAGGTCAGCCAACAAAAGAAAAGGCTTGATGTTATACAGTGACGACAGCAGAAAAAAAGCATGTCTTGCTCAGTGCAATAATTTTTCAAATTTAATGGCCTCACCCACATGAAGGGCCAATTCCCTAAAGTTCATATTTTCATCCATGTCCTGCACACAAGGGCCAAATAAAATATACTTTTGCTTTTGTTAAAACCCAGAAAGTTACTAACAAGGCACTCTTTAAACAGTCCAAAAATTTTTACCAGGGAGTTCAGTTCAGTAGGACGCACTGGAACAAAGATCTGCAAATCATCTTCTTAACAATGGCACATCAGACTATATTCTCTAAAATCTGTCCTAGGGCCGAGTGGAAACAGGAAACAGTAGTGGCCTGAGGATTGAACCCTGGAGAACGCCACAATGAAAAGAAAGTGAAGATGTGCAAATCATAGATAATAACGAACCTTTGCGAACCAAATACGAGCGAACATAATGGAGGGCAGCCCCACACAAACCAACCAAAGCAGAAAGATGATTAATGAATACTGAGTGGTCAACATTCTCCAAAGTTGCAGTCAGATTGAACTGTATCAACAAAACAAGCATCTCATTATCAAGCGAAATGAGGATGTCATTCACCACCCTCAACAAGCCGTTCCAAATGCTGAGAGCACATCTGAAGCCACATTAGAATTTCTCCATCAATACTTTTTCCAAAAACTGTGACAATTACACCTTCCAAAATTTTAACTATAAGTAATAGATGGAAATATAGGATCTAAATTAAGTTGGAATTATCACAACAGGTTTAAAAGCCTGAGACAAAATATCATATTCCACAATACTGACATAAAATCAGTGAATATGAAGCGTGTGAAGCTGAGTGATCTTTGTGCTGTATTGATGAGGACTTTAGTGATCAGAGTCCATGTAGTTTCCAGGATCAGACTGAATGCAGTGCAGTGCTGGAAGCTGATGTTGACTGTGGGAATGTGTGTCTGTGTTGCTTGTTGCTGCTGTCAAACTTCAGATGAGCAGGTAGTGAAGCCTGTGGTGAGCGTGTACCCAGCAGCATCCAAAGCCCACCTGGAGGGGAAGAGCTCCCTGCTGTGTCTGGCCTCAGCCATGTTTCCTCCTCTGGTCCGGTTCTCCTGGAAAAGACAGAAGGAGAACGGCCAGCTGGAGGAGCTGCCCCCCGATGAGAGAGAGCAGCTGGAGCTCAGGGAGTTGGGAAGCACTGCCGCCATCCTGCTGGTCCATCAGCCAGAGAACAGCAGGTATAAATACCGCTGCTACGTGGAGCACGAGGGGGGCAGAATGGAGGCCCAAACAGAACAAGGTAATGAAGGCTTGGTGACTGTGTTCAGCAGTGATTCAGCTTCATGTGGAGACGCTGTCAAACAGAGCAGAGCAGCAGAGGACTGACATTTGTCACTGCAGCTCCAAACATTTGACTCCTTTTCTGTTTCAGAGGTTCCAGCTCCAGCAGCCTCCTGTCCTCCAGAGAGAGAGCCAGCAGACCTGCCAGCTGTGCAGCAAGCTGACTGTAAGAGCAGCTGCTGCCTCTCTGCATGGACAGCTCCAATGTTGTGCTGCATATCAGTCTGTTGACTTTCTGCTCAGCATTGAAGCACTGACACATATACTAATATAGACGACACTAAACCTGGGCCTTTGAGGCTGCTACAACAACTTTAGGGACTAGATCTCAAAGCTCCACTGATTCATCTTTCTACATTCAGAATGAATCTAATGACTGTGTGTGAAGTCAAAGGGCAGACAGGAGTTTGTTCACTTGGTGTGGAGTTCTTCTGCCCCCAAGTGGCTGCACAAACACAATGTATGAGTCCAGCATCAAACTCATAATAACCTGTGTCTGTTTGAATCCTTTTCTGTTGCAGTGGTTCCCCTGGATCCTCTGGATCCTCTCCAGACTCAGTGCAGGGTGAAGCTGCTCTGTCTGCTGTACACAGTGCTGATAGTGAAGAGTCTGCTGTACTGCTGTGGACTCTCTCTGCTGATGAGCCTCAGAAACAAGGGACCGTCCACCTGCTGCTCACATGCTGACTGACTGTTTTCTGCTCACCTTTTCTCACCGTCACATCTCATCCCTTCATCTCATTCATCACTTTCAGCACTTTTCACAAATGTCACTTATATCATGTGTTGCTTTGGACAATGTTTCTCTATATGCACATGTTTGATACAGTCATTGGAAAAATGATTTTGAAGCTTTTCTTCTTTCCTGCTTTTAATTGTGACTTGAACTGAAAATGAAGCTTAATTATCAGGTGTGTGGCAAATATTTTACTGTTTGTATGATTTCTGCTGTTATTGTGTTTCTTTTTCATACATTATGCAGAGAATGGCAGGTTTGTGTAATATTATTCAAATAAATGTGTGTTCACTTCAAGTTTAATTTTGCAGCAAGAAATTGCAAATAGATTCAACCATATTGGACTGCATAAATATTACAGTGTGGTTAGAAATATTTTGCAATTTTTGTATTTTGTAATAAAAAAAAGAAAAACAAAAATATACACTTAGGTTGGCATGGCCATATTTTACAACTGTGTCAGTGTTGATGACTCTACGCTGATGACACTGTTGTTTACACTTAAAACAGCCACATGAAATTAATCTAAAGATACATTTGGAAATAATCTACAAAGTCACATGTATTCAACATAAAATTATTTAGTACCTCCTAAAAGTCTGTTTGAAAGACAGACAGACAGACAGACAGATCTGTTACTCAACTCATCACCAACCTCAATGTGTCTGTGGGAACATGAATGTTTTTTGTATTTCTACATCTTTGTGACCCAGATTTTTTATTTGCCATCAATTTCACATCAAGATGCAGAAACTTTGTATTAAATTGGTTGAGAGACTCCGAAAAGTCTTTAGAAAAGAATCATTTACAAAACATGAAAATAGTTGGAAAACTTCTTACACTCTAATGTTCCTGCCATGAAATTATCATTTTCACTGTTAAACTCACCAGTTTGTCATTTTTCTTTCTCCTTTAAAACCTCAGACTCAACAGAAAACCACACCACTGAGAGCTGAGCTGTCAATCAACAGCTGCAGCCTCATCTGTGGGCCCCAGGGGCTGATGGGAGGTCTGAGGACCCGTTAGAAACCACGTGGTACTTGTCTGATCTCACAGCTCGTCCTTGTTTGGCCTCAGCTGCATCAAAGCGCCACTTCTCCCCAGGTTCACCAGAGGAAACACCACTGCACAAAATGCTTTTCCTCCCAGCTGCTGCTCTGTGCTGTCTGTGTTCAGGTGAGTGTTTCCAGCCAATCAGGAGCCAACAAACTCCACCTGTAACAAACACTGTCACACTGACCTTCATCTGTCTGTTTCTCTACAGCGCTGGTTGTCATGGCAGCAGAGCTGATCCAGGACCAGTTATCTCTGACCAGGAGAGCTGGTCAAAATGTCTCATTCAGCTGTGCAGGAACTCACCAGTGTAACAGTGATTATGTTTACTGGTACCAGAAGAAAGTGACAGAAACATTCATAGTGATTCTGAATATTAATAGACGAAATTGTCAAGTAAATTCAGGTTACAACCATCCTCAGAAACATGAGTTTGCTGTTGTAAAAAACAAAGAGAACGGCTGTGAGCTGCAGATTCACAAAGTTAAACCCTCTCATGCAGCCACCTACTACTGCTCCTGTTGGAAGTCTGGCTCCCACAGTGAGAAATGATCCCTGCAGCCTGAACAAAAACCAACAGATGTCAAACAGTGTTTGTGACAGGAAGAGAGCAGTAAACCACAGCCCAGGGTCACATGTAATAATAATGATGGTGCTGGATGAAAAGTCAGAGGATCAGCAAAGTTCATCAATAAAACACTGAACTTTATCACAAGAGGCTGCTGTTCATTTCCAGTCTCCACTAGAGAATAACTTGATTGTTGCTCCAACCATGCCAATGACAGTCTAACCTTAACTAGCTGGTTATTTTAACCAAACTATGATCTGTCCCTAAATCTAACCGACATTATTCTCAGTGGCCAAGAAAACCCTAAACTGGTCATGAAGATGGATGACAAGCCATCACTTCATTGTGCAAATCTGAAGCCAAAATATTGTGAACATGACTGTTTTGGGACTTATGGTGCCTGGTAGGTGGCAGCCTGCTACAGGCAGCGCAGGCTCATCGATGAGATTTTTTCCCCACTTTTTCATAGTTTTTCTGTCTTTATCCTTTTTTTCATCTAAGGGCTTTTGTTTCATTATTTAATCTACATTATATACATTAAACTTGTGGAGTTTGCTTTGGTCTTTGGACTACTTTTACGACCATGTCAGGACATCACGTGCTGAGCCATATTGCTTACAGTTGCTCTGGATGGCTTTGACCTCATAGGGGTGGACAGGAGAGCAGCAAGCAAAAGGACTTGTTTGTCACAGATTTGGCACTGATCAATGCCATCTGCTCAACACAGGAACCGTGAAACTTCAGTGCAGCCTTCACCACGCAGCAGGGATTCCCATTCACACATCCCCAGTTAAGAACCTTCAGGGAATAACTGACTTGGTGTTATTCTGGGATGATTTAAAGTTCCCTTATTTGTTTGAGCAGTTCATCTTTGGTATATGTATAAGATGCTAAAGGGCAGCTAATGTTAAACTTTGTGCTTTGTGTACTTTCCTGAACCTAACCACATAGTTTTAGTGTGAAAAGCTAAACTGTTTATTGATGCTTTGTCAAGTAACTTAAGTGTTTCACATACAAGCCAAAAGTACTTGGGGTGAGAATCTGTTGGATATGACACAGGTAACTTATCAAAATCTCACTAAATTTGTGTTTTATGATGTTACAGTTTTATGGCAAAGTCTTGGTTTGGTTTCGTTTAGGCACAGACAGAACTTTAGTTAGTTAGTTAGTTTCAAGGAAACATCATGGCTTGGACTAAATTAAGTTCATTAAGGCTGAAGAACCTCTGTCCTCATGATAATAACAAACCTGTATTTAAGGTTTAACAACAATCCTAGTCACAACTGACAGAAACAACAGGGTTGAAATGGGGAAGTAATATTGATCTCCGGTGGTAAAGTCCAGTGTCCGCTACTATGTGGGGTCTTTGGCTCTATAACAACATCACCTGACTTCCTGTTTTGTTCCCCACATAACCACTGCTAAAGTCCAAGGGTGAATCTCAGTTCCCTTATTTTATTGCTGCTCAGTCCTTGTTTGACCTGAAGTCAATGACAGTGAGATTCACCAAAGGATCAAATCTGTAATATTCACCAACAACACGACACATTTATATCATGTTTCTGTTGATGAGGTTTATGTGGAGCTGGATTTTAAATAATTAGCATCAATACAAATGTCAGTGTCATTTTCAATGAGTTCTTAGTTTAGCGTGTTAGCATGCTAACACTTGCTAACATGCACATTTCTCCTAAAGACACGTAACAACAAAAGGTGATGTGAATGTCATTGGTGCTGCAGGTATTTGTTGATAAACCAAAGTGTTGGACACATTCAAATGTCGACCTGATGGTGGCGCTGGATGAAAAGTCCGAGGATCAGCAAAGTTATTACGGTTCATCCTGAGGGGAACATGAACGTGTGAAGCAGCTGAAATAGTTGTTGAGATGTTTCAGTCTGGACAATAAAGAGAAGAAAAGCAGAGACAGTCGTGTTGATCTGAACATTAGAGAAACACATGATGGAGCTGAAACATGAAACTGGTTCATAATCTGGACTGGTTCACCTCAGCTGACACATTCAGCTGCACCAGGTTTTTGTTGCACTCTCTCTCACTGTGGGGGGATATGGGTACTTCAGTCTTGGCTCTGGGACTAAACTGATTGTAACAGGTAAGAACAAACTTTTCGTTCCCTTCAGTTGTTTTATTGTGAAGTGTGTTAGAAATGTGTATATATATATATATATATATATATATACACATTTCTAACACACTTCATATATATATATACAGAACAAGATATATAGAACAAGAGAGCAATTATTAACAACCAGGTCCATAAAACAATACTAAACTGACTGGGTCAATATCACAGAAAACCTGCCTCAGCAAGGCAGCAGGTACAATGGCCAGATAACAAAAACTATTATTAAACTATTGCAGACAAAACGCATCATAGATTATTTTAATTGCATATATTTTCCAATAGTAACTGTACAATATAAAACTATAAACATTTATTGAACTACACCATGACTTTACTATAATGTAGAGTTTATTCAAATTTTAATGATGGTGAAAAAGTTGAGATTTTATTATATTTAGTACAAAATGGAATTTAGTGTAAATATAAAACATTTTGTAACTGAGGTTTATACAGAGAAATTAAAGCTGTGTAGAAAAGAAAATATAAAAACATGTTGACACTAGTTTAGTCAAACCAAATCTATTGTAGAAAAATGTGTTTGTATTTTTGTTAGGAATAAATTCTTTAATGGTATTTATATCAGGAAATATCTGTTCATGCTGTTAATCTTCTGACTGTCAGTGGATTTTAAAAACAGTCAAATATGTGATTTAAAATATTGCAGATATATTGATATAATATTGTGCTGATACATATATTCTCATCTTCTGATATTTAGACGTTAAATAGAAATGGACAGAGTTGAAATATTGCTGCCATCTTTGTCTTTGCTGTTGTTGCTGCTGTCAAACTTCAGATGAGCAGGTAGTGAAGCCTGTGGTGAGCGTGTACCCAGCAGCATCCAGAGCCCACCTGGAGGGGAAGAGCTCCCTGTTGTGTCTGGCCTCAGCCATGGTTCCTCCTCTGGTCCAGTTCTCCTGGAAAAGACAGAAGGAGAACGGCCAGCTGGAGGAGCTGCCCCCTGCTGGGAGAGAGCAGCTGGAGCTCAGGGAGTCGGGACACACCGCCGCCATCCTGCTGGTCCATCAGCCAGAGAACAGCAGGTATAAATACCGCTGCTACGTGGAGCACGAGGGGGGCAGAGTGGAGGCCCAAACAGAACAAGGTAATGAAGGCTTGGTGACTGTGTTCAGCAGTGATTCAGCTTCATGTGGAGACGCTGTCAAACAGAGCAGAGCAGCAGAGGACTGACATTTGTCACTGCAGCTCCAAACATTGGACTCCTTTTCTGTTTCAGAGGTTCCAGCTCCAGCAGCCTCCTGTCCTCCAGAGAGAGAGCCAGCAGACCTGCCAGCTGTGCAGCAAGCTGACTGTAAGAGCAGCTGCTGCCTCTCTGCATGGACAGCTCCAGTGTTGTGCTGCTGTTAGGGCTGCATATCAGTCTGTTGACTTTCTGCTCAGCATTGAAGCACTGACACATATACTAATATAGACGACACTAAACCTGGGCCTTTGAGGCTGCTACAACAACTTTAGGGACTAGATCTCAAAGCTCCACTGATTCATCTTTCTACATTCAGAATGAATCTAATGACTGTGTGTGAAGTCAAAGGGCAGACAGGAGTTTGTTCACTTGGTGTGGAGTTCTTCTGCCCCCAAGTGGCTGCACAAACACAATGTATGAGTCCAGCATCAAACTCATAATAACCTGTGTCTGTTTGAATCCTTTCTGTTGCAGTGGTTCCCCTGGATCCTCTGGATCCTCTGGATCCTGTCCAGACTCAGTGCAGGGTGAAGCTGCTCTGTCTGCTGTACACAGTGCTGATAGTGAAGAGTCTGCTGTACTGCTGTGGACTCTCTCTGCTGATGAGCCTCAGAAACAAGGGGCCGTCCACCTGCTGCTCACATGCTGACTGACTGTTTTCTGCTCGCCTTTTCTCACCGTCACATCTCATCCCTTCATCTCATTCATCACTTTCAGCACTTTTCACAAAATGTCACTTATATCATGTTGTGTTGCTTTGTGTTATATAATTATTGTAAAAATCATAAATCCATACATTTATGTATCTAAGTGCTTTTACTACAAGTTCCATTATATGGTGTGTGGCAAATATTTTATTTCAGTGTAACATCCCAAATAACCTGAAACATCAGTGTCCAACCATTGCACCAAACATCAGTTTGGTTTTAGGGCTGGAAACAGCTCTCATTATAATTAGAACCACAAACTAAGAAAAGCAAAGATAAACACAGAGGTAACACTTACAGTCGAGTAGGCCTGTGTGTTACTGGGATACGAATGTGTGTTCGCCATTTAGCACATTTACCACATTTTACGGTTAAACCGGTGAAACTCTGGTACAGAGATGGAGGGGGCTGAGTGTTTTCAGCAGCAGATATGAATCTGTTCTCAGTTTTCTTGTAACAAACTGCTGAGAGCGAATCAACACTTCCTTTCCTGCAGCAGACAGGCCGTGTGGGTTTCTGCCCTGCAGCCGCCTCACCGTTAGCTGTGGTTTTTCACCTTAATAACACAGTGACAGTTACAAATGGATGATGTAGTGATGAGAAGATAAGAAAGATGAAAGAGGAATCACACCTGCATAATAACTTGTACAAATATTTGTGATATTTTCTTAACTTGGCCCCAACTAGAACCCAATTAATTAATCCATGGACCCAATGTTCATTTTAAGGTTAGAACATCCAAACCAAAATAATTATTATTATTTTGACTATAAATAGTCATTTAATTTGTTGTTTTAACATTCAAGCTAAGAATTGGTTGTAAATATTATTTAAGATTTATCTTAAAGTATCATTTGTGAACATATAATCTTTTTTTCTAAGTAATTGTGTCTTTCAGTCTTGAAATATGTTAAAAAATACAAAAATAAACGAGATATTAAAACCTAAAATTGACACAATAAATATACCAGTCGATTTTGTGTGTAACTCTAAATTGTGTTTGAATGAAACTTGTGAAGCTGCTGCTTCAAAGTGGTCACTTTCTCACAAACTCCTCTAAAAACAGTTCTGATCATCTAAATGAGAACATGTACAGCTGATGCTTCAGAATCACAGCAATGGCTCCATGTTTGGTTCAGGGTGGACTACAACATTTTGTTGTTGGTTTTCGAAGCTTTACATGGATCAAACCTTTAGTATCTAGTCCAGTCCCTTCGATATCTGCTCCACTGAAGCTCTTACACTTTTTAAGAAAAGTGTAAATGTTCTTCACAGTGAGTCTGCTGCTTACTTTGCTGTTTATTTGTTTGGTATGAAGTAAAATTTGATCAGCACATAGTTTTACATGCACACTTATACAATTATAAAAGGTGATTCATGTTGAAGATGTACATTTAAATCTATTTCCTGCGTGTTAATGTTTAGCCTGGTTGTGCAGCTGTGTGTTTTTGTACATTTGTTCAGCATAGTGACGAAATATTTCACAAACTAAATAAAACCAAGCTCAAATTATTTGTACATGTCAATACTGATGATTCTGTTTCTGATTTTTGTTATTAAGCAAACAGGAATTAGTCAAATCCAAGACATTTTGAAACCACAGATACTATAATTTTTTTGTTTATTAAAAATGTTAGCAAAAAAAAATGCTTTGACAATATTGTCAAACTTTACAGAACAGAATAAAAAAGGTACAAGAAAAAAATAGCACAACACATTTTTAAGCAGGTACTGATTTGCCTTTTCTACTGGTTTAAGTGCCTGAAATGATGATACACAACTGACAATTAAAATACATGTTATTTAAGAAAGCTGAATTCTGTTCTTTTGAAAAGTGATGAATGAGATGAAGGGATGAGATGTGATGGTGAGAAAAGGCGAGCAGAAAACAGTCAGTCAGCATGTGGGCAGCAGGTGGACGGTCCCTTGTTTCTGAGGCTCTTCAGCAGAGAGAGTCCACAGCAGTACAGCAGACTCTTCACTATCAGCACTGTGTACAGCAGACAGAGCAGCTTCACCCTGCACTGAGACTGGAAAGGATCCAGGGGAACCACTGCAACAGAAAAGGAATCAAACAGAAATCAGTCAGTCAGTCCTCTGCTGCTCTGCTCTGTTTGACAGCGTCTCCACATGAAGCTGAATCACTGCTGAACACAGTCACCAAGCCTTCATTACCTTGTTCTCTTTGGGCCTCCACTCTGCCCCCCTCGTGCTCCACGTAGCAGCGGTATTTATAAGTGTAGAAACTGTCCCGATCAACCAGCAGGATGGCGGCGGTGCGTCCCGACTCCCTGAGCTCCAGCTGCTCTCTCCCAGCAGAGGGCAGCTCCTCCAGCTGGCCGTTCTCCTTCTGTCTTTTCCAGGAGAACCGGACCAGGGGAGGAAACATGGCTGAGGCCAGACACAGCAGGGAGCTGTTCCCCTCCAGGTGGGCTCTGGATGCTGCTGGGTACACGCTCACCACAGGCTTCACTACCTGCTCATCTGAAGTTTGACAGCAGCAACAACAGCACAGACACACATTCCCACAGTCAACAGCAGCTTCCAGCACTGCACTGCATTCAGTCTGATCCTGGAAACTACATGGACTCTGATCACTAAAGTCCTCATCAATACAGCACAAAGATCACTGCATGGACTGGACTCAGCGTCTGTCATTATATGTCACATGTGAAATAAAACTTTGTCAACTTTTTCAATGTGCATAATATAATATAATATAATATAATATAATATAATATAATATAATATAATATAATATAATATAATATAATATAATATAATATAATATAGAAGCCAATCAGTGCACATTAATTACTTCATCAACACAAGTTCATATCAGAAAACACTAAATATAATATAGTTCTCACTTATGAAATACATAATACTATATCTTCAATTATGTTTTTGTTAAATTGGATGTGTTGTATCTAATACTTTGTGTTAAACCATCATGACAGTTTTAACAGTTTGCGTATTGTATATGGTTTCAAAACAAAACATTTTAGATATATATTATATGTTTTTGATTAAATGTGGGTTTCACGTCTTTAATTTGTTTTAGTAAAAATATTTCTGAACTACTGAGATGATGAAACGCTACATATAAAATGCTATATTTATTTTTGACAGAGATGAACAGTAAATTTAGCTCTGTCTTTTCACTCATTTGTCTATTTAACAGTGGCTGCAGAAAAACCTCTCAACTCACTATGAAAACAGTGAAGCTGCCAAAAATGACTTTAAACACATTTTTAACTTGTTCAACAAAACAACTAGAGGAAAATACATATTCAGTCTTACCTGTAACATACAGTTTTGTTCCAGAGCTAAGGACCTTCTGGTCGTCGTAGTAGTAGCGGTAGATCTCATAGTAATTCTCACCGTGAATGAGACTGGTACAAAAACCTTCTGCTGCTGAGTTTGACAGCTGAGGTGCACCAGTCCACATTTAGAACCAGTTTCATATTTCTACAATGGACTTAAACTCAGAAAATTAAAAAACCACATGCAAATATAGAAAACAGAACCATAAACAGCACTGCAGCATTTACAAACACTATCTCTTTTTTCAGTATTGGTTGTGTTTCTCTTTTCTTTGCCATAATTATTTGTTTTATCATTCTGAAAAGGTTTTTATTAACTATTTCTAACCTTGTATCTTATTTGGCCCACTTATTATTGGGGGAAGGACAGTGGCATCGCATTTCCCTGCTGCACGACAGGGGCTCTGTCAGTCTGCAACAGCTTCTAGCTTTCCTCCCCCCCTTCTCCACCAACAGCCATCAGGAACAGAGGCAGCCCCCGTCAGTGTCTCAACTTTTTCAAACACCTGTTGGGCCTATGCCACCTTCTCTTCTCTGAGCATCTTGGGTAATACTTCTGAGCATGGGCATGAATGGCACCACAGAAATGGACTTAACCTGTGTGGTGCTGATTGAAGCTACAGCCAGACAGAACCAAATGAGAAATGCTGCATCACAGGTGAATTGGGTGAAGGCTCATCATTTGATAGCCATGACCTGTAGGCAAATGGGCAAACTCCAATGTGCTTCTGATGTTACTGGAAACTCTGGTATCAAACCTTGGAAATTCCTTCCAAAAAACCTGTCTGATATCCGCAGGAAGTGGTCAATATTAAGTGGAAGTTGTTAACCTCTGCAAATTAAAGGTTAGATTTAGGAGTAGCGGTAGGGGCAGGTTTGGGGTCAGGGTGGGGGCTAGCTGAAGCATCATGATGACTCTCTATCAGGGAGAGCTAGGGTTGGAGTGAGGGGTTAGGGTTGGAGGTTATGTGGTTCACTGCTGAGTCTGGAGTTTGAAAGGAGAAAGAAAATGACAAACAGCTGAGTTTAATGCTGATCATTTATATTGTAATTTATAAAATGTATGTCAGATGAACAGCGTTTGGAGATGATATCTACACTATACCTGTATTAGATAGATAGATAGATAGATAGATAGATAGATAGATAGATAGATAGATAGATAGATAGATAGATAGATAGATAGATAGATAGATAGATAGATAGATAGATAGATAGATAGATAGATAGATAGATAGATCCCCCCATGGGGGAAATTCAGCCTGTTATCTTAGTGAACATGCTTGTTCTTTCATGTCAATGTAACAGCCTCCCAACACTTCAACACTTCTATCAAACCATGAAAACACATAGTCATTTCCTCTTTTGTCATATGAAACAGGCAACATTTTGCAAAGTGTTTGATTCTCTGGAAGTTTTAAAGTTTTCAGTGAGTTTATTAAAATCAAGTCATGAGTTTTAAAGGTTGTGAAGTGCTGTTGTTAACCCGATGGCTGTGGCAGCACTAGAGATTATTATCATGTAGGTGAAACATGTGACCCTGGGCTGTGGTTTACTGCTCTCTTCCTGTCACAAACACTGTTTGACATCTGTTGGTTTTTGTTCAGGCTGCAGGGATCATTTCTCACTGTGAAGGTCAAACTTCCAACAGGAGCAGTAGTAGGTGGCTGAATGATTGAGATGAATGTTCTGGATCTGTAACTCACAGCCGTTTTGTTTATTCACGGCTGAGAAATCATCTCCCTGAGTGTGATTGTATTCTGCTCTAACTTCACCATCACCCCTATCAATACGTAGAATCACTGTGAATGTTTCTGTGTCTTTCTTCTGGTACCAGTAAACCCATTCATCATTACAATGATCGGTTCCTCTGCAGCTGAATGAGACATTTTCACCAACTCTCCTGGTCAGAGATAACTGGTCCTGGATCAGCTCTCCTGACATGACAACCAGCGCTGTAGAGAAACAGACAGATGAAAGTCAGTGTGACAGTGTTTGTTACAGGTGGAGTTTGTTGGCTCCTGATTGGCTGGAAACACTCACCTGAACACAGACAGCACAGAGCAGAAGCTGGGAGGAAAAGCATTTTGTGCAGTGGTGTTTGCTCTGGTGAACCTGGGGAGAAGTGGCGCTCTGATGCAGCTGAGGCCAAACAAGGACGAGCTGTGAGATCAGATGTGGATCTCATGTTGTCTAATGGCTCCTCAAACTTCCCATCAGCCCCTGCGGCTCACAGATAAGGCTGCAGCTGCTGAGAGCTCTGCTCAAGCTGTTGTGTGGTTTTCTGTTTACTCTGAGGTTTTAAAGGGCAGAGCAGAAATTTGAAAGAAATGTTTCTAAAGCTTCAAACCAACACTGTTGTTTCTTTATGTCAATAAACAACAGTATCATCGGCGTAGAGTTGCATATCTACACTTTGAGACTGCTGTAAAATATCATTAACGCATCAGTTTTGAGATCAGGGGACTATTGATCCTTGTGCCACAGCCACTGGGAGTTCATTGTTGTTTTTAATACACTGCATCTTGTTGGATCCACATGGAGGCATTTGTCTCAGTGCTGCAGAATTAAAATTCAGACCAGGAGACCTTTAGAATTTCCTCGCTGACTATATCAGTTTAGATGAAGTCTCTTTTGTCTAGTCAAGGTTTTCTCTACTCTCTACAGACGAATCACTTTCAGTATCTTCTGAAGACAAACTGAACATATTGGAAACAAGCACTGTGTTCAGGTGTGCTGCCACTTGTTGAAAACTCTGAAAAACATGATACAAATGCAAAGAGGAAACACTAAAATAAAAAAAAAACATGTTACAGTAATCAAGTAACTATTAAATGCTTTTTATTTTGTACATAGCAGTTTTATTCAATTTTCCAGTTGAAAATACATGAGGGCAGTATAAACACTCGGAAAATTTAAAGACTTTTAATTAAATGTGTTATGAACTTGTGAAGAAAGAAAATGCAAAAGCAAAGTGCAAGAGTATTCTCACCATCACGCAGTTAAAGCAGGGGCCACAGCTGCCTTTACTCTGGGGCCATAACAGTGAGGGTGTTTTCTGTGTGGACTCTGATCTCTGCACAAACAAAGGCAGTTTAGGTTGGTTGGTGACTCTCACAATGATGTGCTGCAGTTAGGGCTGCATATCAGTCTGTCCACTTTCTGCTCAGCATTGAAAGACTGAAATATGTAATCACTGGTTGTGCTATAGTGTCCACCAGCAATCAAGTCACCATTCAGACTGATAACACATATTGGTGGACAATACACCAAGCCTGGGCCTTTGAGGCTGCTACAGTTTTCAGAACTAGATCTCAAAGCTCCATTGATTCATCTTTCTACATTCAGAATGAATCTAATGACTGTGTGTGAAGTCAAAGGGCAGACAGGGGTTTGTTCTCTTGGTGTGGAGTTCTTCTGCCCCCAAGTGGTTGTCAGTCGCTCTTCATCATTTAATTAATATATTTACTGTCTTTTATAGTTGGGTAAGTATGAATGTCAAATTATATGCTGATGATTAAGTTAAATCCATGTGAAGTTACATATAATAAATCATTTTAAAACTATTTGAAATGTATATTAATTTACAATTATACACAACAGCTGAAATTAGGAGATTAAATAGATTCGTAGAGTTAACGATTATAATTAGTAAATATTAAGATTTATTTTTATTCATATAACAAATACCAAAATGCTTCATAGGGAAATTTAATGTCAGCATAGCATCATCTATGAAAACACTGTTAAAATTAGAGTCAGGTAATAAAATTGCATCTTTAATTCAGCTCTGGATTGAGCTGGTTCTCTCACAGAGGCTTCCTGGAATGGCTCTTTAAGCAGAGTAGATGCTTGCAGCTGTCACTGTGTTATTAAAGTGAAAAACCACAGCTAACGGTGACGAGGCTGCAGGGCAGAAACCCACACGGCCTGTCTGCTGCAGGAAAGGAAGTGTTGATTCGCTCTCAGCAGTTTGTTATGAGACCACTGAGAATAAATTTATATCTGCTGCTGAAAACACTCAGCCCCCTCCATCGCTGTACTTTGACTCATTTTTTTCAGTAAGTCCTCCACCCACGCAGAGTCAAACTGAACCCACAGAGACGAACCACTGGGAGGTCACGTCCTTGGAGTTTTTAATGAGGATTTGAAGTTTTCAATCAAACTTTACATTTTCAACTTGCCATTGCCAACAGGTGTTGTTGTTCATCAGTACCCCAGTGTGACATGGATGTTTTCTTATCAGACGTCTCTAAAACTTGTACAAGGTTAAAGAACTGTATTCAAGCAAATTAGATACTGTTCAGGCGAGCAGAAAACAGTCAGTAAGTATGTGAGCAGCAGGTGGACGGTCCCTTGTTTCTAAGACTCATCAGCAGAGAGAGTCCACAGCAGTACAGCAGACTCTTCACTATCAGCACTGTGTACAGCAGACAGAGCAGCTTCACCCTGCACTGAGACTGGAAAGGATCCAGAGGATCCAGGGGAACCACTGCAACAGAAAAGGAATCAAACAGAAATCAGTCAGTCAGTCCTCTGGTGCTCTGCTCTGTTTGACAGCGTCTCCACATGAAGCTGAATCACTGCTGAACACAGTCACCAAGCCTTCATTACCTTGTTCTCTTTGGGCCTCCACTCTGCCCCCCTCGTGCTCCACGTAGCAGCGGTATTTATAAGTGTAGAAACTGTCCCGATCAACCAGCAGGATGGTGGCGGTGTGTCCCGACTCCCTGAGCTCCAGCTGCTCTCTCCCAGCAGAGGGCAGCTCCTCCAGCTGGCCGTTCTCCTTCTGTCTTTTCCAGGAGAACCGGACCAGGGGAGGAAACATGGCTGAGGCCAGACACAGCAGGGAGCTCTTCCCCTCCAGGTGGGCTCTGGATGCTGCTGGGTACACGCTCACCACAGGCTTCACTACCTGCTCATCTGAAGTTTGACAGCAGCAACAAGCAGCACAGACACACATTCCCACAGTCAACAGCAGCTTCCAGCACTGCACTGCATTCAGTCTGATCCTGGAAACTACATGGACTCTGATCACTAAAGTCCTCATCAATACAGCACAAAGATCACTGCATGGACTGGACTCAGCTTCATAGTAAACACAGTTCACATCCACTGTCATTATATGTCACGTGAAATAAAAATATACACTGTACAGGAAAATAATATCATAAAATGTATTATAAAAACGTTTTGAATATTAAATACATTTTCACAACAATGATAACATTTTTCAATATTTATCATCATATAAACAAATCAGTTATTATATTATAATAAATGAAATATTTGCTATTTTTTGTAACTATGTTTTTTGCTATTTGCATATTTTTAAACATGAATCACCATTTAAACAATTCTATTTATAATATTATAGCTATATTTCTATATAAATACTTAATAAAACTCATGTTTTGTATCTGATACACTAAATTTACATAAATATATTTACTAGCTTTGCTAAGAATCATGTTTATTCATTATGAGACCATTTTTCTTTTATTTTTGTAGATAACAATGGTTTTGTTTAAATGTTTGTGTGTTTTAATAAAACCTAAAAGTTCTGAGTTACTAAAATGACAGAATTTTTTTTTTCTCATGGAAAACTGAAGTTGTATCTTGTCATATTTTTCTTATTTAACAGCAGCAGCAGAGGAATTCTCAATTAATGATGAAAAATAGCAGCAGAAAGTGAAAACATTTTCAACTTGTTCATTGAAACTGAAAGAAAATGAATCTTCAGTCTTACCTGTTACATACAGTTTTGTCCCAGAGCCTAAGATGCAGTAGTCTTCATGGTAGGACTGGAAATACTTATAGTAATTCCCACAGCAACAAAGGCTGATACAAAAACCTGCTGCTGCTGAATGTGTCAGCTGAGGTGCACCAGTCCAATGTATGAACCAGGCTCATATTTCTACAGTGGACTTGAACCTTACCAGAACAAATACAAATCTAGAAAAGAGAAAGAAAAACAAAACAGCCTTTATGAAAAATGTTGTTTTTATTCATTTAGTTGAGCTTTTGTTTTCTTTGCTCATGTTAGACCTGGACTGCTGGATTTCTTTTTTACATTATTTATGTTTTATAATTATATGAAATGTCTATTTAATTTTTTTCCAGCCTTTTATTAGGTTGTTGGGGGAAAGGACAGCAGGGCTTTGCTGGGGAGTGACGGTAGCAGGGACATAGTCCAGCAAGCATGGATTGAGCTGGACCAGATCTGTGATCTAATGGTACGTTCCCAAAGTAGCTGCTGCACCAGATTCCACATATCTACATCCATAAATTTATGCTGTGTCTCATATTTTCTCAGTCACTTCGAAGACTGGCAGCTCAGGCTCTGAGCAGCATGTTCAAAATATCATTAATAGGTCTATATCACTGCAGTAGTCAGGAGACCCAACACTGATCCCTGTGGTACACCCATTGGGAGTTCATCCTTGTCCTGGTCCTGGTTTTTTGCTTGTTGGTTCTGCATTGTTTACTGAGGCATTGTTTTCACTAATATATGGGTTTGACATGTTGAAGCTCTTTATGCTTTCATCTGGAGCATGTTTAGATTTGATTTTTAGTTTTGATATTTATGTTAGTCCCCTTTCTCATAACTGTGTAAAAAAAAAAGCAATTAGTTTAAAAATACATTGAAATATACCTAAAATAAATCCTGATACCAGTACATAAACAGTGGCTGAGATGGAGGTGAAACATGTGACCCTGGGCTGTGGTTTACTGCTCTCTTCCTGTCACAAACACTGTTTGACATCTGTTGGTTTTTGTTCAAGCTGCAGGGATCATTTCTCACTGTGAAGGTCAAATTTGACACAGTGACAGTAGTAGGTGGCTGAATGATTGAGATTAATGTTCTGAATCTGCAGCTCACAGATGTTCTGTTTATTCACAGCTGAAAAATCATCTTTATCAGGATGATTGTAATCTGTGCTGACTTCACCATCACGCCTATCAATACGTAGAATCACTCTGAATGTTTCTGTCTCTTTCTTCTGGTACCAGAATACCCATGTGTCATCACACTGGTCAGTTCCTGCACAGCTGAATGAGACAGTTTGACCAGCTCTCCTGGTCAGAGATAACTGGTCCTGGATCAGCTCTGCTGCCATGACAACCAGCGCTGTAGAGAAACAGACAGATGAAGGTCAGTGTGACAGTGTTTGTTACAGGTGGAGTTTGTTGGCTCCTGATTGGCTGGAAACACTCACCTGAACACAGACAGCACAGAGCAGCAGCTGGGAGGAAAAGCATTTTGTGCAGTGGTGTTTCCTCTGGTGAACCTGGGGAGAAGTGGCGCTTTGATGCAGCTGAGGCCAAACAAGGACGAGCTGTGAGATCAGACGAGGACCACGTGGTTTCTAACGGGTCCTCAGACCTCCCATCAGCCCCTGGGGCCCACAGATAGGGCTGCAGCTGCTGATTGACAGCTCAGCTGTCTGTTGTGTGGTTTTCTGAGTTCTGAAATTTAATGTGGATGTCTCAGAAGATTCAAACATTGTTTTTTTTTTTCATGTGTGTAAACAACAGTATCGTAGGCGTAGAGTCAATCTGTGACACTGCTGCAAAATATCATTAATAGGTCTATATCACTTCAGGGGTCAGGGGACCCAACACTGATTCCTGTGGCACACCCACTGGTAGTTCATCCTTGTCCATTTTTGCCCTGTTGGTTCTGCATTGTTTACTGAGGCATTGTTTTCACTAACATCTGACTTTGACATGTTAAAACTTTGCAGTAACACATCAAAATGTCAGCAGTGAAGCAGTGCCTGTTATCAGACAGCTGTTTTTTCTGTGGGCCCCAGGGGCTGATGGAAGGTCTGAGGACCCGCTAGAAACCACGTGGTCCTCGTCTGATCTCACAGCTCGTCCTTGTTTGGCCTCAGCTGCATCAGAGTGCCACTTCTCCCCAGGTTCACCAGAGGAAACACCACTGCACAAAATGCTTTTCCTCCCAGCTGCTGCTCTGTGCTGTCTGTGTTCAGGTGAGTGTTTCCAGCCAATCAGGAGCCAACAAACTCCACCTGGAACAAACACTGTCACACTGACCTTCATCTGTCTGTTTCTCTACAGCGCTGGTTGTCATGGCAGCAGAGCTGATCCAGGATCAGTTATCTCTGACCAGGAGAGCTGGTCAAACTGTCTCATTCAGCTGTGCAGGAACTGACCAGTGTGATACTTATGTTTACTGGTACCAGAAAAAAGAGGCAGAAACATTCACAATGATTCTTGATATTCGCAGAAATACTGGTGACATAGATAAAAGGTACAACCATCCTCAGAAAGATGATTTCTCAGCTTGGATGAAACAGAACGGCTGTGAGCTGCAGATTCAGGAAGTTAAACCCTCTCATGCAGCCACCTACTACTGCTCCTGTTGGAAGGATGACTCCCACAGTGAGAAATGATCCCTGCAGCCTGAACAAAAACCAACAGATGTCAAACAGTGTTTGTGACAGGAAGAGAGCAGTAAACCACAGCCCAGGGTCACATGTTTCTATACTGTTGTCTGGATCTACTCTATATTTATTGATATTTTTACCACATATTTTGGAGGCTTTGTGTTCATTCCAAGTAGTAAGGATACAAAAGAAATACACAAGCACAACAATAAATGAAGATAAAACAATGAAACTAAATGCATAATATCACATCACACATAACAGCTCTAAATTTACAAATAAACAAAGTTAAAATAACACAATAAAAGCTGGATCAGTGACAAACACAAATTCAAATCTGATGAGGCTCCAAACCAGAATTTGAGATGAACATTAACATGAGTCTGCAGCCATGCTACATACTAATTAATGTCATTGGTGCTGCAGGTATTTGTTGATAAACCAAAGTGTTGGACACATTCAAATGTCGACCTGATGGTGGCGCTGGATGAAAAGTCCGAGGGTCAGCAAAGTTATTACGGTTCATCCTGAGGGGAACATGAACGTGTGAAGCAGCTGAAATAGTTGTTGAGATGTTTCAGTCTGGACAATAAAGAGAAGAAAAGCAGAGACAGTCGTGTTGATCTGAACATTAGAGAAACACATGATGGAGCTGAAACATGAAACTGGTTCATAATCTGGACTGGTTCACCTCAGCTGACACATTCAGCTGCACCAGGTTTTTGTTGCACTCTCTCTCACTGTGGTACTATGACCACTACAACAACTACTACGACGACTGGTGCCTCATCTTTGGCTCTGGGACTAAACT
The DNA here is from genome assembly GCF_900324485.2 of Mastacembelus armatus. Taxonomy (NCBI): domain Eukaryota; kingdom Metazoa; phylum Chordata; class Actinopteri; order Synbranchiformes; family Mastacembelidae; genus Mastacembelus; species Mastacembelus armatus. The sequence goes on along the minus strand of NC_046649.1, from coordinate 23,944,225 downwards.
GGTTGTAACAGGTAAGAACAAACTTTCCTTTCCCTTCAGCTGTTTTATTGTGACGTGTAAAATGTGTTTAAAGTCAGTTTCTGCTGCTTCAGACTTTCCATGTTTTTGTTGCCTTTTGTTTATGAAAGAAGGACGATATAAGGTTTGAGCTAAAGCCCAGCACACACAGGAAGGCCACTGTGATGGTAACTATTATCAATGGTATTTGATTATATTCAATATTATTTTGTGAATATTGATGTCTGTTGTGGCTGTGATTCATGTTAAAAATAGAAAAAACTGTGTTTGAAGTGATTGTTTTCTACACATATTATCTAATACAGATCACAGCGTTGCTTGTTTTTTAACCTTTACCAGACAACAAACGGTGAAACTGTTTCTTAATTACCTTGAACATGTAATTCATGTCTTAGTTATCTTCTCCTGTCTTGATGACTGCAGTGGCCTCTACCAAGGTCTATGCAAATCCTCCCTGTTCCATTTACAGTTGGTCCAAAATGCAGCTGCTCGTAACAAACACCAATAATCAGTTTTGCATTAGCCCTGTCTTGGACTCATGTGCCCCGTCATCTATACAGTTGATTTGAAACTTGTAGTATTTGTGTTTGACCACTGCATGATCTCAACCCCCACTGCCCAACAGACTTAGTGCCCCCTAGGAAATTCAATAGGACACTTCGTACCTTTAACCTTCAGCTTTTACAGGCTGTTTGCATCTATAGACCGCAAGACGTGAAACTCTGCTGAATTAACATGTAATTCATGTCTTAGTTATGTAATTAATTAAATTAAATCAAAATTCTTATTTTTTTTTCTTTGAGCTTGTTTTGAATATTAGTGGAACTTTGAAGGGTCAGGTCACATATTAATTTATTTGTTAATATGAATTATTTTAATCAGGATTCATATGACACCTGTGCTTTTTTTGCTGTTTTACAGTGTTTAGCACTTTGCTGAAAGTGGTATATAAATCAACTCTGAGTTTGGTTGTAGTGACATTAATTTTGTGTGACGGTAAATATATAATTAATTAGAATATTACCATAATACCACAATAATATAGAAGAAATACTTCCTCTGTATATTTTGAAAATGTTTTATTAGCACTAAAAATAATGTAAATTTTGCTGAATGGACTTTATACTGGGAGGCCTGGCAGTTAAGTGATTTTGCACTGTGGCCTCATGGCAGCAGGTTGTGGGTCTGAACCCAGGTGGACCCGGGGCCTTTCTGTGTGGAGTCTGCATGTTGTCCCCGTGTCTGTGTGGGTTTTCTCCTCCCACAGTCCAAACTCATGCAGGTCAGGATTAGGGTCTGAACCCAGGTGGACCCGGGGCCTTTCTGTGTGGAGTCTGCATGTTGTCCCCGTGTCTGTGTGGGTTTTCTCCTCCCACAGTCCAAACTCATGCAGGTCAGGATTAGGGTCTGAACCCAGGTGGACCCGGGGCCTTTCTGTGTGGAGTCTGCATGTTGTCCCCGTGTCTGTGTGGGTTTTCTCCTCCCACAGTCCAAACACATGCAGGACCCTGCCTCTCACCCACTACATGCTGGGATTGGCCCACGTGACCCTGGATGTTGTGGGATAAACTGTTGTTGATGGATGATAGATGGAACTTTGCACATTCATAAAATATCATACATGTTAATTTTATTTAAATTCAGATGAGCAGGTAGTGAAGCCTGTGGTGAGCGTGTACCCAGCAGCATCCAGAGCCCACCTAGAGGGGAAGAGCTCCCTGCTGTGTCTGGCCTCAGCCATGTTTCCTCCTCTGGTCTGGTTCTCCTGGAAAAGACAGAAGGAGAACGGCCAGCTGGAGGAGCTGCCCCCTGATGAGAGAGAGCAGCTGGAGCTCAGGGAGTCGGGACGCACCACCGCCATCCTGCTGGTTGATCGGGACAGTTTCTACACTTATAAATACCGCTGCTACGTGGAGCACGAGGGGGGCAGAGTGGAGGCCCACACAGAACAAGGTAATGAAGGCTTGGTGACTGTGTTCAGCAGTGATTCAGCTTCATGTGGAGACGCTGCACAAACACAGCAGAGCACCAGAGGACTGTCTGACTGATTTCTGTTTGATTCCTTTTCTGTTGCAGTGGTTCCCCTGGATCCTTTCCAGTCTCAGTGCAGGGTGAAGCTGCTCTGTCTGCTGTACACAGTGCTGATAGTGAAGAGTCTGCTGTACTGCTGTGGACTCTCTCTGCTGAAGAGCCTCAGAAACAAGGGACCGTCCACCTGCTGCTCACATGCTGACTGACTGTTCTGTATTTCATGATATTTATAACTTTGCATAATCACCATTTAAGCTGATATGGTTTCACTGATTATATGTTTTTATGTACATGCTAAAAACAGTCATGCTAGCAGGAGACTGAAAAGCCCCTTTCAGACAGAAAGTGAAATATACTGGACTCACCACAAGACAGTGATGCTTTAAACAAAATAGAACATAAGACAGAGCTGCTTACATGCTTTCTTTTATGGGGGGTGGGAGGGCAAACACAGCATATATGCGCATATACTATATATTGTCATTCACTTAGTAACATTTTGCTAATATTAGTTATTTATATTGCCTTGAAATGTGACTTGTAAATACTAGAAAATAACGCTGGATTGTTAAATGCTTGGTAGATATTTCATTGGAGTATTTTTTGTTTGTTTTGTAACAGTTTAAATAAACAGATAAATCAGAGTGGTTGTGTTTTGTAAATATCCCTGTTTTATAGAAATCAGTCTCCCTTCACAGCAAATAATCACTAACTGAAATGATTTTGTTGACTGGTTGTAATTAGCTCTCAATACACATTCACACATTGTCAAGAACAAATGTACAGGCTGGTACAAATATAAGCACACATCTACACAACACAACAGTATTAAACTTAAACGTTTAGCTAAAATATAGAAGCTAACAGGAGTAGGTGTACCACCAGGTTTAGTGCTGGGCACCCTGATCATTTTGGTTAAATATTAATCACCTTTTATTATTGTCTCATTTCGGGATGTAAAACTCTATGCTGATGACACTGGTGTTTACATGCATGAACAAACAACAAAAGAAGCTTAAACTTAAAACTGCATTTGTTATAAAAATGACACAATAAACTCATAAGTCATGTTTAGATATTACAAACATTAAGGCACACCGGAGTCCTACCTTTGTACATGTAGGACTAACCAATTAACCAACCATTAATATAAGATCTGCAACCCAAGACGTACTTGTAATTAAAACTGACCTTAACACAGTTGCTTAATTTAAAGTGATTTAAATGAGTTGTACTTGACAGTTGGTTTTAACAGCCTTACATTAAATTAATGTCTCATTTGCTTTATTTATACAGTAACAACATTAATGTGGATTTCTCACATAAAATAATGAATGTTTAATTTAATAAAACCAATTTAACAGCTGGATCATGAGGGTACGTTCAGATCACAGAATACCCTTACACATAATTTTGACAGGATACCCAACCCGATGCAGGACTGTGATGGACATCATGGGTCTATAAATATCTTATTATGTTATGAATTGGGTTTAGATTGAAGACATTGTTAAATTGCCCCCCTTAATTAATTTAAGTGCCATTATTGTGTAAGTTCACTAAATAATAATTCAATATCAGGATATAATTTCCCACTGACAGAAAATGTGATCAAATATTTAACCTGCACATTTTAAACCCTTTTTCACTGAAGTAGTGCACTGGTTATGAAGCAAAGTAATGCAACAGCGACATCTTCAGTTAATGTGTTGTACATATCAGTACAACAGCATGAGCAGCCCAATGCACAACTGTTACACTGTAGTTATGTTTGTAAGTAAAAATTAACTTGAACCATAAAAACATTTTAATCACATGACATTTAACCAAAAATGGTTTAATGTCATTTAGAGAGAAAAGTGGGTCAATGGGGTTGATTTTCAGCAGTGATTCAGACACACAGACTCTTCTAATGGTTCTGATGGCAGGTTTGATTGACGTATGTAACCTACTTCAAAATGAAACCTGAGGTGAACCAAAATGGATGTTCTAGTTTTACTTCAAATAGAAACACAGCTGCTTCTGTGAGGGGGTGAAACAACAGGATGACTTGTTTGTCTCAGTGGTTTGTGTTTCTGTCTTTGTGTGGTTTCTGTTCTGTTGCTGAGATGAATGATAACACAGGACAAGGCATCTTTGTTGAAAAGTCTCTCTGTTTCACCCAGAGTGTATTTTTATTTTTAGAAGTAGAGCTGTTTCTCTCACAGAGGCTTCCTGGAATGGCTCTTTAAGCAGAGTAGATGCTTGCAGCTGTCATTGTGTTATTAAGGTGAAAAACCACAGCTAACGGTGACGAGGCTGCAGGGCAGAAACCCACACGGCCTGTCTGCTGCAGGAAAGGAAGTGTTGGTTCGCTCTCAGCAGTTTGTTACGAGAAAACTGAGAATAGATTAGTATCTGCTGCTGAAAACACTCAGCCCCCTCCATCTCTGTACTTTGACTCGTTTTTTTCAGTAAGTCCTCCACCCACACAGAGTCAAACTGA